>NC_057805.1:303119895-303179872 GCF_018294505.1 Triticum aestivum | reverse complement strand
CGGTGCGAAAACATTGCCTCAAATTAATAGTGCCACTAGATTAAGGTGAAAACAATAACATTACTGCTTTATCATGGCAGTGCCAAAACAGTAGCACAAGAGCAGACTCAACATGCAGGATCTTTGGCAAACGGTTGGACCAAAAAGGAACATACCTCATGATGGGAACCATATCTGTTGTCAACGCCATCGTAGAAGGGATGACACCAGTCACCAACATGGATGATTCAATTCATGTGACCTTTTTGTACAGTTCACCTAAAATGAAGCAATGTCCCATGATCTAGCAGCTTCTTCTTCATTAGTTGCAATAAAATTGAACAACATCAAGATTGGTTGTGAAGCTCGTGGAGTGTTCAACTATAATTTGGATATTATTTGTGTAGTTCAACTAAGATCAAGCGTGAAATGTATATCTCTGTTTGCACAAAAAGGTGGAAAGGAGGGTGACTAACAAGTGATGAAACATACATCAAATGAAAAGAAACATGTTCCTTATCTGAATGGTGATCCTACAAGAACAGTAGCAATTTCTAAAGCAGCAACATTGCTAGATATTAGTGTGGGCATCAGGATTAACTATGACAACCGCTAAGTATGACATTACTTTAATGGTGCCATTGCTTCATCTTACCAGCAACGTTACATTAACGACTGCTACAGAGTTGGTATTTGGGCACGGGAGAGTAGGCGAACCAGGACATTTGCATTTCTAACGAAAAGAAGCAACCTATTAATGGGAAATTTAGCAGACATGAAAAACAGTGCCATTGATTCATATTACTGGAGGCATTACATTGAAAACAACATTGGTTTAACATGTCCTTAATTTTAATAGTGCGCGTGCTACGTTTTACCAGTGGCATTACATAAGAGGGGCTCGGGGCAACAAACATTAGAACAGGATATCTGGGTTGGTCCCATTTTTGTTCAGTATAGCCACCTTATACTGTGTGAGGCTAGCAAATCTAGTGCTGGACATACTCTGTTGACTTGTCCCCCAGTCCCCCTTTCTTTCCTTTTTCAACCAATAGATCGGTTTATATTGAATTTGTACTGTGTTTCCCTTTATTTCCCTATTAGACCAAGAGACCAGTTGGATAGTCGGTCTTTGCTACTTTTCGCCCCCATATTTCCTCTTTCGACCAAGTCCTGGATTCAGGTACCAAATCTTCCCCCACCCCCACCCCCACCCCCTTTCTTCCCTGTTTGAACCAAGTAGTACTAGATTCGACTGCATGAACTAGTTTTACCTCTTAACAGTAAAAATTTAGGTGGCTTTAGAACAGCCGATTGATCCTATCTACGAGGGGGCCTAAAAAAAGTAAAAGATACAAATGCAACAACGTCAGGAGCTGGGGAAGTAGAGCAAGGCCGGTTTCGAAGGAAGTTATACCTGAGGGTCACTGGGATGTCGCTAGGTGGGCGGCGGGAGGCCGGATCTGCCCACACTACGACAACGAGGAAGAAGGGGTCGTAGGCCCTCCCTAGCCGGCGCTGCGTGGGTGAGAATGGCAAGGCATGCTGATCGACACGCGCCGAAAATGGGTAAGCGCCATCGCCGAGGACGACCGCGTGAACATTGCACCTTCTCACCTTCCCCGGTGGAGAGGATCCGGCTGGATATGTGACCAGCAGTGAGCAGAGAGAGAGTGTGGCCACCGCTGTCGTGTTTAGATCTGGAGAGGACAAGACAGTGTGAAGAGAGCACACTAGCAAGCAAGCGCGGAGGCTCCTACCTATATAGTGTAGTAGTTTTCTTTTATCTACCGGAGCTGGCTTGACCTCGTCAATGACTGTCGAGAAGTCTTCATTCACATGCCCCCGAGGCGCAGTTGTCGTCATTTTGATCTGAAGCACCGGATTAACATATAACACGAAAAAATGCCACATGACAAGAAACCATAACCTCACTGCCCCAAGAAGACAACATGAATCCCGACGGACAAATTAGATGAGGATCAAATCTCAAATTAAAGATAAACTCATAGAAAAGGGGTCCATCGATAGATGTCCTAATTAACATAGCCGGCTTGACCTAGATGGCAGCCGAGTAGTCTTCGTGCATGTGCCCCCAATGACCAGCGCCTTGGAGGAACTCAGTTGTCGCTGTTTAACCCTCGTAGTGATCCGAAGCACATGAGACCTAATATAGCGAGATGACAAGAAACCTTTTTTTATATTTCTCATCAGAACTACAGCCCTGCACAACACAGCCTGCATGATATGTAGACGATAGCCAATCCAGCCGTCTGCTGGAGTTTGGTCACATGCATGGACGAACTTATCTTCTGTGTCATGCAGGGATCGTCCAGGCACTAACGTCTATACAACACTGCTCCAGTACTATCGCTTGTCTCTCTCTTCTATTAACTCAGCCGACTTGCGGGGCCGGGGAGTGTGCCTATGGTCGGTTCTCAATTGCGGTCCCTCGTGTGTGTGCAAACGCAATATGATGCGCATTCCACTCAGAGAGCGGTGTTTGATTTCGCTTGAAGCTACGTTGGTATTTCCCAAAAGGAAGGGATGATGCAGCACATCGGCGGTAGGTATTTCCCTCAGATATGAAACCAAGGTTATCGAACGAGTAGGAGAACCAAGCAACACAACGTAAACAGCCCCTGCACACAGATAACAAATCTTCACAACCCGACGTGTTAAAGGGGCTGTCAATCCCTTCCGGGTACGGCGCCTACAAATAGGCAAACAGACATGAGATAAATTGTAGTAGATTGATAGATCGAACGCCAAATAAAATAAATAAGAATAAATTGCAGCAAGGTATTTTTGTATTTTTGGTTTAATAGATCTGAAAATAAATGCAATGAAAAAGTAGATCACAAAGGCAAATATATGATAAAGAGACCCGGGGGCCGTAGGTTTCACTAGTGGCTTCTCTCGAGAAAAATAGCAAACGGTGGGTGAACAAATTACTGTTGGGCAATTAACAAAACTTCAAATACTCATGACGATATCCACGCAATGATCATTATATAGGCATCACGTCCAAGATTAGTAGACCGACTCCTGCCTGCATCTACTACTATTACTCCACACATCGACCGCTATCCAGCATGCATCTAGTGTATTAAGTTCATGGAAAACAGAGTAATGCAATAAGAACGATGACATGATGTAGATAAGATCTATCTATGTAGAGATAGACCCCATTGTTTTGTCCTTAGTAGCAACGATACATACATGTCGGTTCCCTTTCTGTCACTGGGATCAAGCATCGTAAGATCGAACCCACTACAAAGCACCTCTTCCCATTGCAAGATAAATAGATCAAGTTGGCCAAACAAAACCCAAATATCGGAGAAGAAATACAAGGCTATAAGCAATCATGCATAATACTAGGCGAACGCGACAGGCGTGCTGTATACATGTGTACCGCTGTTTTCTTGAGGCTTTGCTCCATGGCGCAATCCATGGATACAAAATTATATTTAAAAGTCGAGGGCGGGGCTATTCCCGCGTGGTAGGCGGGGCAATTCCGCCTAGTCGGTTCAATAGAGAGGCAAGAAGATGAGGGAGTAGGCTGCTGCAAACGTAGGGCTCTGTGATTTGATAGCGAGTTACTGCTGGACAGGTGGGGCCCTGTGATTTGACCTGCCATTATCATTTTAACTGCGGCGCTACGATCGGCGTGAGTCTCCCGATTCCTGATCACCTCCATGGTATACAGGTGCCTCTCCCAATGCTCCACCATGTAGAGCATGGTTAATAGTATAGCCAGCTGCTGGCTATATAAACATGCCATGTCATCAAAAGTTAGTATTATTTATTAGTCATACAATAGGGTTGGCTAAATGGTTGGCTATAAGGTTACCTTTTTCTCACTTTCTCTCTATCTCTCTCCTTGTATTAAATGCTTTTGTCTAGGAGCACATGTAGAGGCCGGCTCTTGCCTCTCTCCTCCACATATTCAAAAATGGTAAGCGGGCTTATAGCCCACTATTGTACTTGCTCGTACAGGTGCTAAGCCTGCCACATAGGCATAAAGTGTGATGTGGCAAGTTAATTAAGAAGAGAGAGAGAGAGACTAGTTTGGTGACCCCGGGAAGAAATGGTGCTACGCGCGTGTACCTAGGTGAAAAGACAATTTTGAGTCTATAGCTAATTAAATGAAGCAAGCTTAGCAACAAAAAACTAAGCACCTATGCATTGGGGGCTTGAGTTGCTAAGCCATTTAACGCCCTTAGCACCTCATCTAGTAAGCACCATATCATTGGAAGAGGTCACTCCTTGGCAAATGTAATAAATACTACGAAGAAAGAGATAGAGAGAAGTAAAAAAATACTCTTATAGCCAATCTTATAGCCAACCTTGTTGTATGAGTGACTAAGTGATGACTATGTATGACATGCCAACATCACATAGCCTAACGCACCTGCACGGAGGAAGTAGTTTCATGCATGCGAAGTAGGCAAAAAAAATGCTCATTTATAGCCGTCTGAAATCTCCAAGGGCACTATCGCGCGAGCGAGGCGATGGTCGTGGTAGACGCGACCATGATACGGGCTGCTGACAGCCCTTGGATCTGAGATCGAACGTCGCATGCTAAGTTGCTAAAACTTTGTGGAATAACCCTCCAGGATAGGATATTCGCCCATAGGTCTAGAATCACGCCATGCAACCATTCGATCTCAAATCCAAGGGCTCTCGGACGCCCGTATCATGGGAGCATGGAAAGCTTCGTATCACCTGTAATTTTCAAGACGCTTGACGTGCGAACACGCAGATGGATGAAACCATTTAATTTGGTGTCTAGTAGACATGACATCTAATGTGCCTCCATAGTACTGTGCATGAATCCATTTATCCACCGGGCAAGCCACTACCCTGCCGTTTGCACGCCCCACTCAGCATTTTTACAATTGGAAAACCACTAGCAGTTCGCTCCTACTCGTCCCCGGCCATCCTTTAACATTACGGCAGTTCGCTCCTAGTCGTCCTGTCCTTTCACATTATAGTAGTTCCACTAATCCTAACCCTCCTCCCAAATCCATAGCGTCCCAAATCTCTATGAACTACAAAAAAAGACACATCCATGACATTTTGGGTCGAACGAATTTTTTTCTGTCATGCTTATGACACTTCTATGACGATAATTGTGACAAACCCCGGTATCATCATAGATGTGGTGGGCTCCTACTTCTATGACAGAAAATGGGCTTTTCGTCCTGGGCGGGCCGGAGATGCAACTGCATGACATTCTTTGGGCCGTCCATGACGGAAAAAACCGTGGTAGAAGAGAGGGCAAGGAAATCCGGGAGTTCTCGGTTATGGTGGGTGGTCGGGGCCGAGCGATGCACATTTCTCTCGTACATGTACGTGCGTGAGTGCGAGGCGTTGGGCTCTAACTGAACCCGAGCGAGGCGTTCGCCTACTGAACCTGAGTGATTGCACTTCAGGCTACACGTTACTGAACCCGGGCGATCGATCGATCTGGCTGTTAACTGAATCCGATCGAGCGATTCCTTCGTTACTGCTGCTAACTGAAGCCGATCAAACCTGCTGCCTCTTGATGAACAGTGAGCGTTGTTGGGGGGTTAGATGAATAGTTCCCGGTGGGGGTTGGATGAATAGGACCCCATGGTAGTAGAGGCCGTTGCCGCTGGATGAACATGACCCGATCGAGCCGGTTGGGGGTGGCTGAACAGGATCCCGTGGAGGGCTGGATGAACAACAGCCGGTGGAGGACTGGTTAAATAGTGGCCGGTGGAGGGCTGGATGAACAGTAGCCCGTGGAGGGGTGGTTGAACGGGACCCCGTGGAGAGGGCTGGTTGAAGAGTAGCCAGTGGAGGAGTGTTGGAGGCTGGATGAACAGGAACCCGTGGATGAATAGTAGCTAGTGGAGGCAGGAGGGAGACGCGGTGGATGAACAGTTGCAGGTGGAGGCTGGAGGAGGTCCATGATGGATGAACAGTAGCCCGTGGAGGCTGGAGCGAGGCAGCAGATGGTGGATGAACAGTAGCCCTAGAGTCCCGTTTTGCGGTACGCCACACACCTCCCGATGAACATGACCCATGTTTCGACCGTAGGAGGTCGAAGAGAAGTCTGCTTCCTCCGTTTTCCGGTACGCCACACCTCTCCCGATCAACAGGACCCCGTTTCGACCATAGGAGGTCGAAGAGAAGTCTGTTTCACCCGTTTTGCGGTACGCCACACCCCTCCCGATGAACAGGATCCCATTTCGACCGTAGGCGGTCGAACACAAGGCCGTTTCCTCCGTTCTGCGGTATGCTAGGCCTCATTTCGGTTGTTCCGTCCAAGCCGGTTGGCTCCCGATGAACACGACGCATTCTGTTGCCTGCCAATGAACACGATGATGCAGTTTCTCCATTCTGACCCAGCCAATTGGCTGCCGATGAACAGGACGTCATCGCTGCCTCTCCATGTACACGAGCCCTGGCCATACATATGCGAGAGTAGGCATTCGAGACCCCGCCCGTATGTACGTACATGGCTGTATTTACTTTCTTGCACCCTGGTTGTACATACATGTACATGCTACATGAGTGCCTCTACTATGACACGTGCCCTTCCTTACTCGACCATGGTTCATCGCTGCAGCCCGCAGACAGACCAATCATACGTACGTACAAGTTCACGACCAGAATGACAACGTTATGTATGCTTTGACCAGGTGGGTCCCGACTGTCAGGGAGGATAAGGAGGCACTTCCTTGCGTGCGAAGATGTAGCTGGTGGGTCCCAGCTGTCAAGGGGAGAATCATTTTTTGCACGTAATATGGACGCACTTCCTTGCATGCGAAGATGTAGCTGGTGGGTCCCAGCAGTCAGGGGGAAACGTTTCTTTTTGTGAAATACGGTGGCCCGTCCGGTGGGTCCCTGTTGTCAGGTGGAGGAATCATTATTTTGCATGTACAGTACTCTTCCGATGGAAGTCGTTCGTTGACTACATTGACCACGCCGCACCAAGAGCACCAAGGCGCTGGACGACGGCGAGGCCTAGGAAGGGGACGACATGGAGCCGGGGAAGACGCGACAGTGGATGCCCACGCATAGAGGAGTATGAGGGTTCACTAGTTCGGCTGCGGTGTGAGGCTGCCGTCGCCGCAGAATAACAGGGTGTGTGGGTGAGTAGAGGGATGGCCTGGCTAGCGGTGGGAGTGGTAGGGGGCGGTGAGACCTCCACGGCAGCACAGCCGGCCACGGGAGGCAGGAGCAGGCAGCACGACCGGCGCTGGTTTGGGCGGCTGGAGCAAGAAGACCAGAGGTTGAAGAAGCACTATGGCCATTGGATGGACATCGTACGGTCACTGTAGCTAGAATCGTTCATATTGACTAAGTTGACAAAGCCCTCCGTCCGCGTCAACTTAGTAGGCCCACAAGTCAGCCTCCCACTATGGTGGGTCCCAGCTAGCACGGGGAGTATTCATTTTTTTGTGCGTAATAAGGAGGCACTTCCTTGCGTGCGAAGATATAGCTGGTGGGTCCGGGCTATCAGCGGGAGGAACATTTTTTTCGCAAAATACAGAGGCCCTTCTGGTGGGTCCCAGCTGTCAGGTGGAGGAATCATTATTTTGCGCGTAATAAGGAGGCATTTCCTTGCGTGCGGCCATGGACCCAGCTATCAGCCTCTCCACGGACAGTCCTCTTCCGATGGATGTCGTTCATTGACCACGCCGCGCCGAGAGCACCAGGGCAGTGGACTACGGCGAGGCCTAGGAAGGGAACGACACGAAGCCATGGAGGACTCAGCAGTTGTTTCCCACGCGGAGGGTAGTACGAGGGTTTACTGGTTCATCTACCGTCACTAGAGAATAACAACAGGTGTGGGTGAGTAGAGGGATGGCCAGGCCAGCGATGGGAGTAGGGTGTGGTGGTGAGGCCTGTGAGGCAGCACAGCCGGCCACGGGGGGAGGGAGCAGGCAGTCCCACCGGCACTGGTTTGAGCAGCTGGACCAGGAAGAGCAGAGATTGAAGAAGCACGACGGCCGTTGGATGGACATCCAACAGTCACTGCTCTCGTGTGTTGACTAAGTTGACATGGCGTTGCGTGTGTGTCAACCTTTTTTAGGAAAGCGGACGCGTCAACCTATAGTAGGCGCACAAGTCAGCCTCAAATCTGTTGAAAACAACATACAACCAATCTGCCGTTATTTTTAATAATTTACAGCCCATTTGCTAATTCTTAAGGTTTTTTTGGAGCCCATATTCTTTTTGTTAGCATTACATCCCATATTGTGGCCACCGTTAAAAAATTATACAAAAGTTTGCATATTTCAGTGTGGTCCGAACTGTTTTTAATCCCGAAATTTCAAGTCACATTCAAACTAATTTTAAAAATAAATTTATATCAATATAAAATCCAACAAATTGTCCACAACTAAAATCAATGGAATTGAAAATATCGAAATGAAAAAAAGAAATTTGAAACTAATTGCCAGTTTGATGTGTTTTAAAAATGCACAACCCATTTCTCATTACTGATAGCCCATTTTCTGGGCCAGCCGAATGAAGCTCTCCTCATCTTGAAAGATTTGCAGCCCAACAGGGCTGACAAAGCAAGTAGGCCTCGGTTGGGTATTCTGCAAAAGTACAGAAAAACTAGGCTAGCCACTTTCAGAAAGAAAAAAACTACTGGGTTGGTCTTGTGGTAAACATAAAAGAAAAGGCTGGCTAGACAGGCCAGAGTGCCCCGCACAACCCAGTTGACACCCTGCTTCCGTCTCAAAAACAAAAATAAATTGGGCGAGCTGCTGGGTCCCTGGTGTCAGCCGCTCGTTGTGCAATTCTCTCGCTTATTGACTACGTTGACAATGGCATGGGACCCAGATGTCAGAAATCCATTAGGAGGAACGATTTTTTTGGCTTGAAATAAGGAGGCACTTGCTTGCGTACTGCCATGACCTTGGTGGGTCCCTGCTGTCATCCTCTCCACATACAATCATCTCCTGATTGTGCACGCGCCTAGTAGGCCCACAAGTCAGCCTCTAAACCAGTGGCGGACAAGTACAACCAATTTAAAAATATAACAGCCCATTCCATACATTCAAACGGAAGGTTCAACATTCAGAGCAAAGTAACAGGTCTGATCCAGATATAGAGTACTAAACTTCCACGTTGACAACCATCATAGCCAAGTTAACTATCTACTCCCACTAATACTCTAGTAGTGTACAAGTACTAACTTACTATTAGCTAACTAGACGATGCCGGCCGCCATCTGCGGTACACGCTAAATGCCGGCACCGACGTCCTCCGCCTCGCCTCGGACTTGCCAGAGGTGCGATAGGGCGCGTTGCTCGCGCGCGTTGGCCCTTTCCATGCTGGCGTGGTCCACCGAAGCTTCGGCTTCTAAGTGAGAAAGCCACTTGACGAGCTTCTAGTAAAATTCGGCGTCGTGAACGCGTGTGTGCCCGACAGCCTCCAGGGCTATTTGCCGGGCGCCGGCCTCCATGTAGTCGGCGCAGTTGCGGGCGCTCTGCTCACGACTCAGAGCGTCGGTGTGCTGCTGCTCCATGCCCCGCTGGCGGCGCAAATCGGCGATACGCTGCTCCTCCACCAGGCGGTCGCGCTCCAACAAGTCCTCATACTCCGCATTGCCATCTAAAGACCGATATAATGCCTCCTCCCTCCGTCTGCCTTCCGGTGAAAAACCGAACACTAGTTCCAGCCGTGATCGCCTCTGGCATTGCCTATTGCGGACGGGCGGGGGCATGACGGACGTGGCGAGAGCGAGGATAAGTGGCGAGCGACGTCGGGACGGTGGGGGCTTATGAGGATATGGCGAGTTGGGTGATGGTGCCACCGGAGAACGCCGGGAACCAGTAATTATAAGCGGAAGGTAGGTGAACCAGTGTGTCACGGGAAACGCGAAGGTCATCACGGTCACCAGAATTCAATGCATAAGCAGGCATGGCTTAGCGCGCGAGCTTGCCGTGGAAAACTAGAAAAATTGAAATTAGGACTATGCCGACCCGTCCCGTCAGTGGTGCGTCCCGTCCGTGCTGGGTCGCACATCGGCATGACGGTCAAACGAGTGCGCTCGATTCATCCAGATGAGGTACGTGCGTGATCCGCTGGTTATTCACGTAGGATCGAGTCGGTCGGATGGTGTATGTGTAGGATCGCAATAGCAGATGAACATTCACTGGGAGATAAGGCATTTGCGAACGTTTTTGCTGGCAGATTCTTCAGATTCGCATGGCATTTTCTTCAGAACAGCATGTCAGTTTCTTAAGTGGTAGGCATTTTTATTCAAAAAACTGCCACTTCGGATCCTGCGTCGCAACTAAAACTGCCAGGAGCGCATTAGTAGGCTAGCTAGTGATCGATCAGTAACTTGTAAACACTGAGCAAACAGAAATGAGGAACTGTTAGTAGCTTGTAAACATTGAGAACACAAAAATAAGGATCATGTTGTGCACAGTAGTAAGAGCCGATCCGTTCGAAATATTCACACGAAACTCACAGGCCTGGCATTGTAATACGTTCACATTAGTAGCCCAAATTCAAAACCAACTAGTATGATTCCCATACATAAGATCAACATGTTAATGCATCTCAATGATTCACAAATCATATACAAATATGTAGCTCCAAAAGCAAAGATCTAGAAAAAACATCTGTTCTTCCTACTAACATGGATGCTTCTCTTGGCCAACATTCAGTACAGAGTGAAAGACATATTTGTTTGCGAAGTCTACAATTCCTCTTGCAAATGTAAGAGGTTTCACCAACAACTAGAACCATGAGAATGAACCACACATGATGGAGGAACATCCACTGCAATATGATTTGGTCTTCTCTCGATCACACGGTGAGACTATTTTTGGAATACCAACTTTAACTTAGGCAAAATGATGCCCATTGTATAATCAGACCAAAGCAATGAAGCAACTAGTGTTGGCCAACTAGTTTTGTGCAGTCCATGAAGTGACTATCCAATCTTTCTGTGTCTATTTTCAAATGGCACTGCATGGAGCGACTATACTATTCTCTTGTGCAGTTCAACCAAAATTGCGGTCAGTTTGTTTGTTTGCCAAACTGCAACAGGCAGACGTCTATCTGCACAAATATCAAGCAGCTAGTAAACATATACCCCACCTTGTATTTTTGGTTTAAACACGTCTCTTCCGCTTAGCATCTGTCATGTTTTGCACTGGACAATTTGATACTGTCATGTTTTGCCCTGGACAATTTCGTACTGAATTGATTTGCTGGTTCAGAGCAGAAATATAACGCCTATTCTTCATCAGACCAAGGATATCCATGTTCATAGTGATGGAAGAGGTGAAATCGATACAACCGAAATTGAATCCAATCATTGAATCATGTCCTGCACCTCTAATGTAGGTCCACCCTGCCAATAAATTCACATGCAAACCACTAATATTACTCTCTAATGACAGTACAAAAAGAGTAGCAAGATAGTAGCAAACCATGTACCTTCGTAATGAACAGCTTATAGTGCCACCAATTGGATATAAAGGTTTGGAAGGAAACATGCTCCTAATGTTGAAACATTTGTACTTTTTGTGCAATTCCACTAAAATCGAGCATCCCTGTTTGCATAGATATTGAAAGTGTGATTACTATAAAAGTGGCACTAGTTGAAGCATTGACTCACAAATATAAGCTTCCAATTTCTTAATGGGAAAAGGTAGCAAGAATGTTTCTAACCACTTATTTGAAGGAATAAATAAGGCAACAACGGTTGATGTCAGGAAGGCATACATAGTATTTTCTTAAAAACTGAACCATACCTGACCTTTCCTCTTCTTTTAAGCATATTTTGTGCAGTTCAACTAAAATAAAATGCCAGTGCTGCCTTGACAATTCAGTGACACCGTACAAAAAGAAATGACTTAACATTACATCATGATGTCAGGTATGTAATCGGCATGCATTAGAGACAAACATACAGACCTCCTCCGATAACATAATGAACATTAATTTTAACAAAGGCGTGACTAGCTTTACCGGGATAATTTGAGTGAACTCTACACCCTCTGTTCCTTAATATAAGACGTTTTCGCAGTTCAATTTAAAGTACCCAAATGTCTAGTATTTAGAAAAACAGGTAGTAGTTTTCTTGAGCACATATCTGGGAAAGCTTGCCACACTTTATGTATGTCCATACGCTAATGCAACACCATTCGGATAGTACAAATATACACTAATCCAGTGGCTAGTGCAACAGTAAAGTAATTTTTTATTACAGGGTACAGTACAATGGTTTTACTGAACATATTTCCATAAGCTAGCACTGGAATATTTCTATAAGCATTAACAATACAAAATGTAAAGGTAACAAGTTTCAGCATTGTTATACTAGCTGTGCAAGAGCATTAAACCAAATACAAAACTCTGAAGGTAACTAGCTTTATTAACTAATGAGAGTAAAAAAAATTGCAAACCATGTACCTTAAAGGTAAATATCATTTCGAACTCGAGGGGACTTGAAAAATTGCTATCCCAATCTTGATAATTGATACGTCTCCAACGTATCTATAATTTTTTATTGTTCCATGCTATTATATTATCTGTTTTGGATGTTTAATGGGCTTTAATATGCTCTTTTATAGTACTTTTGGGACTAACCTATTAACCGGAGGCCAGTGACAGTTTCTGTTTTTTTGCCTATTTTACAGTTTTGCAGAAAAGGAATACCAAACGGAGTCCAAACGGAATGAAACCTTCGCGTTGATCTTTCTTGGACCGAAAGCAATCCAGAACACTTGGAGATGAAGTCGGAGACGCAACAATGCGGCCACGAGGCAGGAGGGCGTGCCCCCCACCCTCGTGGGCCCCTCGTAGCTCCACCGACGTACTTCTTTTGCCTATATATACTCTTATACCCTAGAAACATCACGGAGAGCCACAAAACCACTTTTCCACCGCCGCAACCTTCTGTACCCGTGAGATCCCATCTTGGGGCCTTTTCCGGCGATCTGCCGGAGGGGGAATTGATCATGGAGGGCTTCTACATCAACACATAGACTCTCCGATGAAGCGTGAGTAGTTTACCACACACCTTCGGGTCCATAGTTATTAGCTAGATGGCTTCTTCTCTCTCTTTGATTCTCAATACAAAGTTCTCCTTGATGTTCTTGGAGATGTATTCGATGTAATACTCTTTTGCGGTTTGTTAGCCGAGATCCGATGAATTGTGGATTTATGAACAAGTTTATCTATGAATATTATTTGGTTCTTCTCTGAATTCTTATATGCATGATTTGATATGTTTGCAAGTCTCTTCGAATTATCGGTTTAGTTTGGCCTACTAGATTGATCTTTCTTGCAATGGGAAAAGTGCTTAGCTTTGGGTTCAATCTTGCGGTGTCCTTTCCCAGTGACAGTAGGGGCAGCAAGGCACGTATTGTATTGTTGCCATCGAGGATAAAAAGATGGGGTTTATATCATATTGCTTGAGTTTATCCCTCTACATCATGTCATCTTGCTTAATGCGTTACTCTGTTCTTATGAACATAATACTCTAGATGCATGCTGGATAGCGGTCGATGTGTGGAGTAATAGTAGTAGATGCGGAATCGTTTCGGTCTACTTGACACAGACGTGATGCCTATATTCATGATCATTGCCTTAGATAACTTCATAACTATGCGTTTTTCTACCAATTGCTCGGCAGTAATTTGTTCACCCACTGTAATACATGTTATCTTGACAGAAGCCACTAGTGAAACCTATGGCCCCCGGGTCTCTTTCTTATTATATTGCATCTCTTTTATTTACACCGCATCTTGTTTACTATTTTGCAATCTTTACTTTCCAATCTATAAAACAAAAATACCAAAAATATTTAATTAACTATCTTTATTAGATCTCACTTTTGAGAGTGACCGTGAAGGGATTGACAACGCCTTTATCATGTTGGTTGCAAGGTTCTTGCTTGTTTGTGCAGGTACTAGGTGACTTGTGCGTTATCTCCTACTGGATTGATACCTTGGTTCTCAAAAACTGAGGGAAATACTTACGCTACTTTGCTGCATCACCCTTTCCTCCTCAAGGGAAAACCAACGCATGCTCAAGAGGTAGAAAGAAGGATATCTGGCGCCGTTGCCGGGGAGATCTACGCCAAGTCAAGACATACCAAGTACCATCATAAACCTTTCTCCCTCGCATTACATTATTTGCCATTTGCCTCTCGTTTTCCTCTCCCCCACTTCTAAAACGATTTTCAAAAACCTTTGCCTTTTCTTCGCCCCTCTTCCGTTCGTCTCTTTTCGCTTGCTTCTTGTGTGGCTGTGTGTTGGATTGATTGTTTGCGATGATGGCTCAAGATAATACTAAATTGTGTCACTTTTCCAATACCAACAACAATGATTTTATTAGCACTCCGATTGCTCCTACTACCAATGCTGAATCTTGTGAAATTAATATGGCTTTCTTGAATCTTGTTATGAAAGATCAATTTTCTGGCCTTCCTAGTGAAGATGCCGCTACCCATCCAAACAACTTTGTTGATTTCTGTGATATGCAAAAGAAGAAAGATGTGGATAATGATATTGTTAAATTGAAGCTATTTCCGTTTTCGCTTAGGGATCGTGCTAAAACTTGGTTCTCCTCTTTGCCTAAAAATAGTATTGATTCATGGAATAAGTGCAAAGATGATTTTATCTCTAAGTATTTTCCTCCCGCTAAGATCATCTCTCTTAGAAACGATAATATGAATTTTAAGCAACTTGATCATGAGCATGTTGCACAAGCTTGGGAGAGGGTGAAATTAATGATACGTAATTGCCCTACACATGGTTTGAATTTGTGGATGATCATACACAAATTTTATGCCGGATTGAATTTTTCTTCTAGAAATCTTTTAGATTCGGCCGCGGGGGGCACTTTTATGGAAATCACTTTAGGGGAAGCTACTAAACTCCTAGACAATATTATGGTTAATTATTCTCAATGGCACACCGAAAGATCCACTAGTAAAAAAGTTCATGCGATTGAAGAGATTAATGTTTTGAGTGGAAATGGATGAACTTATGAAATTGTTTGCTAATAAAAGTGCTTCTTCTAATCTTAATGATATGCCTTTGTCCACTTTGATTGGGAATAATAATGAATCTATGGATGTGAATTTTGTTGGTAGGAACAATTTTGGTAACAACGCGTATAGAGGAAACTTTAATTCTAGGCCGTTTCCTAGTAATTCCTCTAATAATTATGGTAATTCCTACAACAACTCTTATGGAAATTTTAATAAGATGCCCTCTGATTTTGAGACTAGTGTTAAAGAATTTATGAATTCACAAAAGAATTTCAATGCTTTGCTTGAAGAAAAATTGCCTAAGATTGATGAGTTGGCTAGGAACGTGGATATAATTTCTCTTGATGTTGATTCTTCGAAACTTAGATCTATCCCACCTAATCATGACATCAATGAGTCTCTCAAAGCCATGAGAATTTCCATTGATGAGTGCAAAGAAAGAACCGCTAGGATGCGTGCTAGAAAAGATTGCTTTGTGAAAGCGTGTTCTTCTAGTTTTCATGATAATAATGATGAAGATCTAAAAGTGATCGATGTGGCTCCTATTAAATCCTTGTTTTCCAATATGAATCTTGATAAATATGGGACTGGAGATGAGTCAACTTTAGTTAAAAGGCGTCCCAATGATTCGGAGTTTTCAGATCTTGATGCAAAAATTAATAAAAGTGGGATTGAAGAGGTCAAAAGTTTACATAGCAATGAACCCACTATTTTGGATTTCAAGGAATTTAATTATGATAATTGCTATTTAATAGATTGTATTTACTTGTTGCAATCTGTGTTAAATTCTTCTCATGCTTATAATCAAAATAAAGCTTTTACTAAACATATCGTTGATGCTTTAATGCAATCCCATGAAGAAAAGCTTGAACTAGAAGTTTCAATCCCTAGAAAACTTTATGATGAGTGGCAACCTACTATTAAAATTAAGATTAAAGATTATGAATGCTATGCTTTATGTGATTTGGGTGCTAGTGTTTCCACGATTTCAAAAACTTTGTGTGATGTGCTAGGTTTCCGTGAATTTGATAATTGTTCTTTGAATTTGCATCTTGCAGATTCCACCATTGAGAAACCCATGGGAAGGATTAATGATGTTCTTATTGTTGCAAATAGGAATTATGTGCCCGTAGATTTCATTGTTCTTGATATAGATTGCAATCCTACATGTCCTATTATTCTTGGTAGACCTTTCCTTAGAACGATTGGTGCAATTATTGATATGAAAGAAGGAAATATTAGATTCCAATTTCCCTTAAGGAAAGGCATGGAACAATTTCCTAGGAATAAAATTAAATTTCCTTATGAATCTATTATGAGAGCCACTTATGGGCTGCATACCAAAGATGACAATACCTAGACCTATTCTTGCTTTTATGCCTAGCTAGGGGCGTTAAACGATAGCGCTTGTTGGGAGGCAACCCAATTTTATTTTTGTTCTTTGCTTTTTGTTCCTGTTTAGTAATAAATAATTCATCATGCTACTGTTATGATTGTGTTTTCTATTTTTTAATTAGTGTTTGTGCCAAGTAGAACCAATAGGATCTTCTTGGGTGATAGTTGTTTGATCTTGCTGAAAAATACAGAAACTCTGCGTTCACGAAAATAATTGTTAAAATTCACCAGAACGTGATAAATTGCTAACTCTTTTTGAAGTAGATTAATATAAAAATTATACAGGTTGTCCTATTTTTCAGAAGTTTTGGAGTTCCAGAAGTATTCGAACAAATCAAATTGCTACAGACTGTTCTGTTTTGTTAGATTCTGTTTTTCGTGTGTTGTTTGCTTATTTTGATGAATCTATGAGTAGTATCGGGGGGTATGAACCATAGATAAGTTGGAATACAGTAGGTTTAACACCAATATAAATAAAGAATGAGTTCATTTCAGTACATTAAAGTGGTGGTTTATTTTTCTTATACTAACGAAGCTCATGAGATTTTCTGTTGAAGTTTTGTGTTGTGAAGTTTTCAAGTTTTTGGATAAAGATTTGATGGATTTTGGAATAAGGAGTGGCAAGAGTCTAAGATTGGGGATTCCCAAGGCACCCCACAGTAAAATTCAAGGACAACCAAAAGCTTAAGCTTGGGGATGCCCCGGAAGGCATCCCCTCTTTCGTCTTCGTCTATCGGTAACTTTACTTGAGGCTATATTTTTATTCACCACATGATATGTGTTTTGCTTGGAGCGTCTTGTATGATTTGAGTCCTTGCTTTTTATTTTACCACAATCATCCTTGCTGTACACACCTTTTGGGAGATACATGCATGAATCGGAATTTATTAGAATACTCTATGTGCTTCACTTATATCTTTTGAGCTATACAATTTTGCTCTAGTGCTTCACTTATATCTTTTTAGAGCACGGTGGTGGTTTTTTTTATAGAAATTATTGATGTCTCATGCTTCACTTATATTATTTTGAGAGTCTTTTAGAACATCATGGTAATTTGCTTTGGCTATAAAACTAGTCCTAATATGATGGGCATCCAAGATGGGTATAATAAAAACTTTCATATAAAGTGCGTTGAATACTATGAGAAGTTTGATGCTTGATGATTGTTTTGAGACATGAGGATGGTCATATTAGAGTCGTGCTAGTAAATTAATTGTGAATTTGAGAAATACTTGTTTTGAGGTTTGCAATTCCCGTAGCATGCACGTATGGTAACCATTGTGTAACAAATTTGAAGCATGAGGCATTTCTTTGATTGTCTACCTTATGAGTGGCGGTCGGGGATGAGCGATGGTCTTTTCCTACCAATCTATCCCCCTAGGAGCATGCGCGTAGTGCTTGGTTTTTGATGACTTGTAGATTTTTGCTATAAGTATGTGAGTTCTTTATGACTAATGTTGAGTCCATGGATTATACGCACTCTCACCCTTCCACCGTTGCTAGCCTCTCGAGTACTGCACAACTTTCGCCGGTACCATAAACCCACCATTTACCTTCCTCAAAACAGCCACCATACCTACCTATTATGGCATTTCCATAGCCATTCTGAGATATATTGCCATGCAACTTTCCACCATTCCGTTTATTATGACACGCTCCATCATTGTCATATTGCCTTGCATGATTATGTAGTTGACATCGTATTTGTGGCAAAGCCACCATTCGTAATTTTTTCATACATGTCACTCTTGATTTATTGCACATCCCGGTACACCGCCGGAGGCATGCATATAGAGTCATATTTTGTTCTAAGTATCGAGTTGTAATCCTTGAGTTGTAAATAAATAGAAGTGTGATGATCATTATTATTAGAGCATTGTCCTGTGTGAGGAAAAAAAGAGAAAGGCCAAAGAAGCCAATCAAAAAAAAGAAGAGGCCAAAGAAGCCAAACAAAAAAAAGAGAGAAAAAGAGAGAAGGGACAATGCTACTATCCTTTTTCCACACTTGTGCTTCAAAGTAGCACCATGATCTTCATGATAGAGAGTATCTTATTTTATCACTTTCATATACTAGTGGGAAATTTTCATTATAGAACTTGGCTTGTATATTCCAATGATGGGCTTCCTCAAATGCCCTAGGTCTTCGTGAGCAAGCAAGTTGGATGCACACCCACTTAGTTTATTTTGTAGAGCTTTCATACATTTATAGCTCTAGTGCATCCGTTGCATGACAATCCCTACTCACTCACATTGATATCTATTGATGGGCATCTCCATAGCCCATTGATACGCCTAGTTGATGTGAGACCATCTTCCTCCTTTTTGTATTCTCCACAACCACCATTCTATTCCACATGTAGTGCTATGTCCATGGCTCACGCTCATGTATTGCGTGAAAGTTGAAAAAGTTTGAGAATACTAAAGTATGAAACAATTGCTTGGCTTGTCATTGGGGTTGTGCATGATTTGAATATTTTGTGTGACGAAGATGGAGCATAACCAAGCTATATGATTTTGTTGGGATGAACTTTCTTTGGCCATGTTATTTTGAGAAGAAATGATTACTTTGTTAGTATGCTTGAAGTATTATTATTTTTATGTCAATATTAAACTTTTGTCTTGAATCTTTCGGATATGAAAATTCATGCCACAATAAAGAAAGTTACATTGATAAATATGTTAGGTAGCATTCCACATCAAAAATTCTGTTTTTATCATTTACCTACTCGAGGACGAGCATGAATTTAGCTTGGGGATGCTTGATACGTCTACAACGTATCTATATTTTTGATTGTTCCATGCTATTATATTATCTGTTTTGGATGTTTAATGGGCTTTAATATGCTCTTTTATATTATTTTTGGGACTAACCTATTAACCAGAGGCCCAGTGCCAGTTTCTGTTTTTTTGCCTAGTTTAGAGTTTTGCAGAAAAGGAATACCAAACAGAGTCCAAACGGAATGAAACCTTCGCGATGATCTTTCTTGGACCTAAAGCAATCCAGAAGACTTGGAGATGAAGTCAGAGACGCAACGAGGCGGCCACGAGGCAGGAGGGTGCGCCCAAGGGGAAGGCGTGCCCCCACCCTCGTGGGCCCCATAGAAACATCACGGAGAGCCACAAAACCACTTTTCCACCGCCGCAACCTTCTGTACCCGTGAGATCCCATCTTGGGGCCTTTTCCGGCGATCTGCCGGGGGGGGGGATCGATCACGAAAGGCTTCTACATCAACACCATAGCCTCTCCGATGAAGCGTGAGTAGTTTACCACAAACATTCGGGTCCATAGTTATTAGCTAGATGGCTTCTTCTCTCTCTTTGATCCTCAATACAAAGTTCTCCTCGATGTTCTTGGAGATCTATTCGATGTAATACTCTTTTGCGGTGTGTTTGCTGAGATCCGATGAATTGTGGATTTATGATCAAGTATATCTATGAATATTATTTGGTTCTTCTCTGATTTCTTGTATGCATGATTTGATATCTTTGCAAGTCTCTTCGAATTATCGGTTTAGTTTGGCCTACTGTATTGATCTTTCTAGCAATGGGAGAAGTGCTTAGCTTTAGGTTCAATCTTGCGGTGTCCTTTCCCAGTGACAGTAGGGGAAGCAAGGCACGTATTGTATTGTTGCCATCGAGGATAAAAAGATGGGGTTTATATCATATTGCTTGAGTTTATCCCTCTACATCATGTCATCTTGCTTAATGCGTTACTCTGTTGTTATGAACTTAATACTCTAGATGCATGCTGGATAGCGGTCGATGTGTGCAGTAATAGTAGGAGATGCAGAATCGTTTTGGTCTACTGGACACGGACGTGATGCCTATATCATGATCATTGCCTTAGATAACTTCATAACTATGCTCTTTTCTATCAATTGCTCAGCAGTAATTTGTTCATGCACCGTAATACATGCTATGTTGAGAGAAGCCACTAGTGAAACCTATGGCCCCGGGTCTCTTTCTTATTATATTGCATCTCTTTTATTTACATCGCATCTCGTTTACTATTTTGCAATCTTTACTTCCCAATCTATACAACAAAAATACCAAAAATATTTACTTTACTATCTTTATTAGATCTCACTTTTGCGAGTGACCATGAAGGTATTGACAACCCCTTTATCGCGTTGGTTGCAAGGTTCTTGATTGTTTGTGCAGGTACTAGGTGACTTGTGCGTTGTCTCCTACTGGATTGATACCTTGGTTCTCAAAAACTGAGGTAAATACTTATGCTACTTTGCGACATCACCCTTTTCTCTTCAAGGGAAAACCAACGCATGCTCAAGAGGTAGCAATAATCGATCAAACATAAAAACTTGATCGAACGAATCAAGAGAACAACCAGAGGAGGAGGTGCCCACTCTTGACCTTTCCTCTTCTCTTCATAATTTTTTGTGCAGTTTAACCAAAATAAAGGGTCATCTGCGCCTTGGAATTTTGGTGACACTGTATAAGAAAATCGACTTATCTCATGAAAGTGAGGTATGTAATTGAAAGGGATCGAGAAGAGGCGTCTAGAGGGGGGTGAATAGACTCTTAACAAGAAAAAGTTGTAGTTTTTATTTTCTTCAAGTTGAGGTAGAGCTTTAGCACATGTATAAACATTCACAATACATAGCACGCTTGCATGACAAGAGTATATGAGCAGCGGAAAGTAAAGCTTGCAATTTGCAAGAATGTAAGGGGATGTGATTTGAGTGTGCAAACGCAATTGGAGACACGGAGATTTTTGGCGTGGTTCCGATAGGTGGTGCTATCGTACATCCACGTTGATGGAGACTTCAACCCACGGAGGGTAAAGGTTGCGTGAGTCCACGGAGGGCTCCACCCACGAAGGGTCCACGAAGAAGCAACCTTGTCTATCCCATCATGGCCATCACCCATGAAGGACTTGCCTCACTAGGGTAGATCTTCACGAAGTAGGCGATCTCCTTGCCCGTACAAACTCCTTGGTTCAACTCCACAATCTTGATGGAGGCTCCCAAGTGACACCTAACCAATCTAGGAGACACCACTCTTCAAAAGGTAATAGATGGTGTGTTGATGATGAACTCCTTGCTCTTGTGCTTCAATTGATAGTCTCCCCAACACTCAACTCTCTCTCTCTCATAGGATTGGATTTGGTGGAAAGATGATTTGAGTGGAAAGCAACTTGGGGAAGGCTAGAGATCAAGATTTATGTGGTTGGAATGGAATATCTTAACCTCAACACAAGTGTAGGTGGTTCTCTCTCAGAAAATGTATGTTGGAAGTGTAGGCATGTTCTGATGGCTCTCTCCATGAATGAAGAGTGGGTGGAGGGGTATATATAGCCTCCACACAAAATCTAACCGTTACACACAATTTACCAAACTCGGTGGGACCGAATCAGAAAACTCGGTCAGACCGATTTAGTTCAAAATGTGAACGTTAGGATTTTCGGTGGGATCGATATGATCAACTCGGTAGGACCGATGTGCTAGGGTTAGGGTAAAGCCTCATCTCGGTTTGACCGATTACACAAACTCGGTGGGACCGATTTGGGTAATAAGCGAAACAGAGAGTTGGCCAAGCAAACTCGGTGAGACCGATTGCATATCTCGGTGAGACCAAAATTATTGCAATAGGCAACAGAGAGTTTGCAAGCCCATCTCGGTGAGACCGAGATCCCATTGGTGAGACCGATATGATTAGGGTTTCTGGCAGTGGCTATGTCAAGAGAACTCAGTCGCGCCGGATAGGAAGTTTCGGTGGGGCCGAGTTTGACTTCTGGTTTGGGACATATGTGGATGTGAGAAAGTAGTTGAGGGCTTTGGAGCATATCACTAAGCACTTTGAGCAAGCAAGCCATTAAGCAACACCTCATCCCGTTTTAATAGTATTGGCTTTCCTATGGACTCAATGTGATCTTGGATCACTAAAATGAAAATGCAGACTCTTGAGATTTTGATCTTGAGCCAATCCTTTGTCCTTATCATCTTGAAGGGGTTCCACATCCTCTAGTCCATGCCACTCCATCTGTTGAACTTGTCTGAAATATACTAGGTGAAAACATTAGTCCAACAAGAGATATGTTGACATTAATTACCAAAACCACCCAGGGAGCACTTGTGCTTTCAATCTCCCCCATTTTGGTAATTGATGACAACATACATCAAAGCTTTAGATAAAGATAAAGAGAATAACAAGTAAAGCTTTGGAAGGACATGTAACATGCATAGGCTCCCCCTACTTGTATGCAATCAAGTAAATATGGAATATAGGAGCATGTGAATGCATAATCATGACAGAGCAAGCCATGAGTTACATGTATCTTGGCTATATGCATCAGAGCAAATGGTGTGAGTATAGGAAATGTATCATGCTCATGAGCCCTTCTTGCAAACAATATGTACATCAGCAAGAAATCCTCATGCACGAGTGTGATGCATATACTTACCTTGTGGTCTTGAGCTGGCTTTGGAAGAGATGAACCTGAGTAAACAAGGTTAGATAACACAGAAACATCTACTAAGCAGACCAAGAACAGCAAACCACAAGAGTACCAAGATTGGGATGACATGTAGAGAGTGAGTACTAGGTACTCTATTTGATATAGACATGTCCCCAAAAGGTAATGATATGCAGTGAATTCAAAGATTTCCTTCAGAGCAAAGGAAATCAGAGCAAATGCAAACAACCAAACAAACATGAACATGTCTTTTCCCCTCTAAAGACATGTGACTTGTCTCCTCTTTGAATACCAAGCATCTGGGGCCTTTGATGTGAGTCCTCTTTCCCCCTGTTGAAGAATTATCTCCCCCTCTTGAAGTGATTAAGCTTTGATGTGATCTCTCACTCCCCCTTTGACATCAATTTCCAAGAAGGGATTGTCTGGAGTGTGAGTCAAAATAGGTTTGGTCCTTGAGTCACAGAGCAACGCAGCATGTAAAATGTGATGCTGGTAGAGGACAAGAATCATTGAGTGGAGCTGGAACAAAAAACAGGAACAAGTGGCACACTGTTTTCTTTGCAGTGAGATCGGTGACACTGAGTTGTAGTCTTCGGTGGTACCGAATTGGTTCGGTTTGACCAAAAACAACAGACCGGTGTGACTGGGTTCAACACTTGTCACCTCAGCTCACTAGGCAAATAAGATCTCACAAGGATTTGCAAGGAATTAACTGAAGGATTTGCAATGAATTGGATGCAAAAATTGCAGAACAAAACAGAGAAAAGAAAATCTATATGAAGTTTTTTTGAAAAAGGGAAGGGAAACAAAAATGCGGGGAACAAATGCAAGAACTCAGGGAAACACTAGAGAACTTCATCTAGAATTGGGCGGTCACAAAGTCACCTATGTTGGAGTATATTGTCTAAGGAGTCAAGTGAGAACACTTGATCATAAGTCATACTCCTCGTTTAAGCTCAAAATGGGGTTACCATTTTTTGTTTAAGCATTTGATGTATTCTCATCTTGTTGAGTTGCTTTGACCCATATCTTGGAGTAAAGCTTCTCTAAGATGGAATAACACACCTTGGGTGGTGGTGTTGATCTTGATCATGTAGTTGAACTTGTGTGGGTTGCTCAAGGTTGATGTAGCTCATCAAGAGTTGGGAGCACCACTTGGAAGTGAGTTCATCTACCTACATGGGTTAGTCTTGCAAGGAAGAACACTTATGTATCCAAAATGACAATCATGAAATTTGATACCAAATGAAATTTGATATATAGAATTTGTCAAAGGATATGTTGAAGAGTTTCATGCTTCCTTGTCTTCAACCACCATGTTGTAGAGACTTGGTGATATAGAGATTGCTCAAGGTGTGAGTGAGTGACAATCTCATAGATTTAGATTCATCCAAGTACCTACAAGGGTTAGATAGCATGCAAGGGTGCAAGTATATCCAAGACATATGAATAGCATCATGAAAGAAATATCAAGGATTAGTCATAGGCTCATGCCTTGCATGTATCCAAAATGGAGTTCCTACTCCAAGTTTGAAGCATCAATGATGTTCAATTCACCTCTCAAACGGCAAAAGACTTTCTCATCAAGCGGTTTGGTGAATATATCTGCTAATTGCTTATCGATACGAACATGCTTAAGATCAATGTCCCCTTTAGCAACTTGATCTCGAATGAAATGATGACGAACTTCAATATGCTTAGTTCGAGAGTGTTGCACGGGATTGTGAGCAATCTTAATAGCACTCTCATTGTCACAAAGCAATGGAACATGTTTCACATTGATCCCATAATCTTTAAGAGTTTGGGTCATCCAAAGTAACTGTGCACAACATGAACCGGCGGCAATGTATTCCGCTTCGGCGGTGGATAAGGATACCGAGTATTGTTTCTTGGAGGAACAAGACATAAGAGATCTACCAAGAAATTGACAAGTACTCAAAGTGGACTTTCTATCAACCTTGTCTCCGGCATAGTCCGAATTGGAATAGCCAACAAGATCAAAAGAGGACCTCTTAGGATACCAAATGCCAAAGTTTGGTGTATGTATTAAGTATCTCACTATCCTTTTCACAACCTTAAGATGGCATTCTTTAGGGGGCGCTTGATATCGTGCACACATGCACACACTTAGCATAATGTCAGGACGGGAGGCACATAGATATAACAATGAACCAATCATAGATCGGTAAACCTTTTGGTCAACCGATTTGCCATCCTTGTTCAAGTCAAGATGTCCACTAGTAGGCATGGGTGTATTCATACCTTTGCATTCTTGCATATTGAACTTCTTGAATAAGTCCTTGGTGTACTTTGTTTGAGAAAGAAAGGTGCCTTCCTTAGCTTGCTTGATTTGCAAACCAAGAAAGAACTTGAGTTCACTCATCATAGACATCTCAAACTTCTTTGACATTAGCTTCCCAAACTTTTCACTAAAATGAGGGTTAGTCGAACCAAATATGATATCATCAACATAAATTTGGCACACAAATAATTCTCCATTAACCTTTTTAGTAAAAAAGAGTATAATCTATTTTTCCAATCTCGAAGCCATTTTCAATAAGGAACTTGGTCAAGCATTTATACCATGCTCTCGGAGCTTGTTTAAGACCATAAAGAGCTTTGTGAAGTTTGTAAACATGATCGTGTTTCTTAGGATTGACAGAGCCGGGAGGTTGTTTAACATAAACTTCCTCCTCAATTTCACCATTTAGAAAAGGACTTTTAATGTCCATTTGGTACAAGGTGATATCATGGTGATTAGCATAAGCAAGTAAGATGCGAATGGACTCAAGTCTAGCAACGGGGGCATATGTCTCACCGTAGTCCATACCTTCGACTTGAGTGTAGCCTTGGGCGACGAGACGTGCTTTGTTGCGAACAACTTGACCATCTTCGTCTTGCTTGTTGCGAAACACCCATTTGGTACCGATGATGTTGTGGTTGTTGTCGGGCTTCTCGACCAATGTCCACATTTTATTTCTCTCAAAGTTGTGTAGCTCTTCATGCATAGCATTTATCCAATCCGGATCTTCCAATGCTTCTTCTACCTACATAGGTTCAATGCTAGAGATGAATGAATAGTGTTCACAAAAATTAGCCAAACGAGATTTAGAGCGAGTGATTCTCCCGGTTTGAATGTCATTGTACCTTTGCTCGACGAGATGGTCTCTGGCGACTCTTGCTCGAACTCGTGAGAGCTTTTGCTTGGTTCGGGGTGGAACATCTTCTTCATCCTCTTGTTCTTCTTCTTGGCCTTCTTCATTGTTGACGTTGTCGTTCTCTTGTCGTGGTGGAGAAGGAGGTTGATGAGGTTCTTCTTGGTGTACTTCCTTGTTTTCTTCATCTTGGTGTGTCCCACTTGTGGATGCTTCCGTATCAACTCTTGGTTCACCTTGTCATGAGGTAGAAGCTTCCACTTGGACAGACGAGGTACTCTCCTTCACCTCTGTTGGACGAATCTTGCCAATAGACAAGTCCTGGATTGCTTCCGAAGGATCTTTATCTCCTACATCAATTGGCAATTGCTCTACTTGCGAGCCGTTAGATTCATCAAACTTCACATCTACCGTCTCTTCAACCTTTCGGGTGAAATTGTTGTAAACACGATATGTGTGAGAGTTTGAGCCATAACCAAATAGGAAACCCTCATGAGATTTAGTAGCAAATTTAGAACGACGATGCTTATCAAGAATGTAACACTTTGAGCCAAATACCCGAAAGTATCCAACTTGGGGTTTGTTACCGGTGAGGAGCTCGTATGCTGTTTTGCCGAGTAGCTTGTGAAGATACAAGCGGTTTGTTGCATGACAAGATGTCTCAACCGCTTTCGCCCAAAAGTGTTTTGGAGTTTTGTACTCATCAAGCATCATTCTTGCCATCTCGATAAGAGTCCGGTTCTTCCTCTCAACAACTCCATTTTGTTGAGGCGTGTACGTAGCCGAGAACTAGTGTGAAATCCCTTCTTCGTAAAGAAAGCTATCCACATTTGCGTTCTTGAACTCCGTTCCGTTGTCGCTGCGAACCTTTTTGATCTTCACTTCAAATTGATTTTGGGCCTTCCTAGCGAAATTCTTGAAGATCTTTTGGACCTGCGATTTATCATCAAGAAAGAACACCCACGTAAATCTTGAAAAATCGTCGACTATGACTAGACCGAATGAGTTACCACCAAGACTTTTGTAGGCATTGGGACCAAAAAGATCCATATGAAGTAGCTCGAGCGGTCTTCTCGTGGTCATGATGTTCTTCACGGGGTGGCTTCCTCCAACTTGTTTTCCTACTTGACAAGCACTACAAAGTCTATCCTTGTCAAATATAACATCTTTTACTCCAAGGATATGATCACCTTTAATAAGCTTATCAAGATTTTGCATACCCACATGACCTAACCTTCTATGCCACAACCAGCCTTTTGAAGATTTAGCAACTAAACAAGTTTTAGGTTGAGCCTTTTTAGTGAAGTCAACAATGTAAAGATCTCCTCTCCATATACCGGTAAAGTCCATTTTATGATTATCTCTATGAAACACTTGGCAATCTACTTCAGTAAATAGGACATTGAAACCAAAGTCAGCAAGTCTAAATACAGAAAGTAAATTGTAGCCAAGAGATTCAACGAGCATGACATTTTGTATGGAGCTATCATGTGAGATGGCCACCTTACCGAGGCCAACCACCTTACCCTTTGAGTTATCACCAAAAGTGACATACTTTCGAGGGCCATTGTTTTTAGCAGGCTCACGAAGCATGTCCTTGTCTCCGGTCATATGATCGGTACATCCAGTATCAAGGACCCATTCCTTTCCTCCAGACATGTAGCCACGAAGATTAGCCATAAGACCAAAGTGTCTCATCGCATCATCAAGATCATAGTCACTATCATCATCCTCATCATAGTATCCATGTTCAACATCATCTTGTGATTGATCGTTTCCTAGAAAAGGTGATTCATTAGAAGTCTGACCGTAACAATGTTCATCTCTATGGATTCTAATGACTTCGGAAATGATATTGCTAATAATTCCAACATCTCCTTTGGCACGCATGAGATCACGAAGCTCAAATAGACAATCATCAAACTTAGGATCACTAGTACTCATCCTATTCAAGGCAATAGACTTATGGAGAATCTCATCTCGATTTTTCAAGGAATAGTTTGGAAAGCGTTCCTCAAGAAATCTCCATATAGTATAGGCACAATCAAGAGTAGGTAAGCTAGCAATCAAATTTTTGGGCAATCCTCTAACAATAAGATTGATAGTTCTAAGATTGCGAATCATGTCAAGATCCTCATCGGGAGTGGAATGTAAAGGATCACTAGGGGAAATGCAAGGACTAGTAATGTACTTGTTCAAGTGATATTCATTGAAAATCTCAAGCATCTCATTTTTTCACTCATGAAAGTACTCTCCATCAAGTATAGGCACTCTATGTCTAAGACTCCCTAACATAGACACATCCGTCTTCCTCCAATGGTGATTAAACCAACGCAATGGAGACCAAAGCTCTGAAACCAATTGAAAGGGATCGAGAAGATGTGTCTAGAGAGGGGTGAATAGACTCTTAACAAGAAAAAGTTACAATTTTTATTTTCTTCAAGTTGAGGTAGAGCTTTAGCACATGTTTAAACATTCACAATACATATCAAGCATGCATGACAAGAGTATATGAGCAGCGAAAAGTAAAGCATGCAATTTGCAAGACTGTAAGGGGATGGGATTGGAGTGTGCAAATGCAATTGGAGACATGGAGATTTTTGGCGTGGTTCCGATAGGTGGTGCTATCGTACATCCACGTTGATGGAGAATTCAACCCACGGAGGGTAAAGGTTGCGCGAGTCCACGGAGGGCTCCACCCACGAAGGGTCCACGAAGAAGCAACCTTGTCTATCCCATCATGGCCATCGCCCACGAAGGACTTGCCTCACTAGGGTAGATCTTCACGAAGTAGGCGATCTCCTTGCCCGTACAAACTCCTTGGTTCAACTCCACAATCTTGATGGAGGCTCCCAAGTGACACCTAACCAATCTAGGAGACACCACTATTCAAAAGGTAATAGATGGTGTGTTGATGATGAACTCCTTGCTCTTGTGCTTCAATTGATAGTCTCCCCAACACTCAACTCTCTCTCTCTCTCTCTCATAGGATTGGATTTGGTGGAAAGATGATTTGAGTGGAAAGCAACTTGGGGAAGGCTAGAGATCAAGATTTATGTGGTTGGAATGGAATATCTTGACCTCAACACAAGTGTAGGTGGTTCTCTCTCAGAAAATGTATGTTGGAAGTGTAGGCATGTTCTGATGGCTCTCTCCATGAATGAAGAGTGGGTGGAGGGGTATATATAGCCTCCACACAAAATCTAACCGTTACACACAATTTACCAAACTCGGTGGGACCGAATCAGAAAACTCGGTCAGACCGATTTAGTTCAAAATGTGAACGTTAGGATTTTCGGTGGGATCGATATGATCAACTCGGTAGGACCGATGTGCTAGGGTTAGGGTAAAGCCTCATCTCGGTTTGACCGATTACACAAACTCGATGGGACCGATTTGGGTAATAAGCGAAACAGAGAGTTGGCCAAGCAAACTCGGTGAGACCGATTGCATATCTCGGTGAGACCAAAATTATTGCAATAGGCAACAGAGAGTTTGAATCCCATCTCGGTGAGACTGAGATCCCATTGGTGAGACCGATATGATTAGGGTTTCTGGCAGTGGCTATGTCAAGAGAAGTCGGTGGCGCCGGATAGGAAGTTTCGGTGGGGCCGAGTTTGACTTTTGGTTTGGGACATATGTGGATGTGAGAAAGTAGTTGAGGGCTTTGGAGCATATCACTAAGCACTTTGAGCAAGCAAGCCATTAAGCAACACCTCATCCCGTTTTAGTTGTATTGGCTTTCCTATGGACTCAATGTGATCTTGGTTCACTAAAATGAAAATGCAGAGTCTTGAGATTTTGAGCTTGAGCCAATCCTTTGTCCTTATCATCTTGAAGGGGTTCCACATCCTCTAGTCCATGCCACTCCATCTGTTGAACTTGTCTAAAATATACTAGGTGAAAACATTAGTCCAACAAGAGATATGTTGTCATTAATTACCAAAACCACCCAGGGTGCACTTGTGCTTTCAGTAATCTATAAGCATTAACAATGAAAAAATCTGAAGGTAGTAACAAATTTCATCGTTGATATACTGGCTGTGCAACAGCATTAGAATGCTTTAGCTGAAAAATCTTTAATACATCCACAATCAATAGCTAACCCTGAAATAATCCAGTGACATTAAATGGCATTGCTTAAATTTATCGGTGGCATTAGACTGAGTGTGACATTAGTTAAATGTGGCATCACTTTAGCAGTAGCATTGCTTGACTTTACCACTGGTGTTATACTAACAGCAAAAAAGTGGCAGTAAGAGTATGGGAGGCCCATTCGGACAGTGGGCGCACCAGTACGATGTACCTCCACAGACGCATAGTGTGGTGAGGGAGGTATGGTTGCCCAGAGCAACAAATATCCAGGGAGCATATGTGGATTACATCCCATTTTTGTTCTCTTCAGCCACCTTTTCCCTATGTGAGGAGAACAAACCGATCGACCTGGTCATTCTCTATTGCGTTGTCATGCCTTTCTACCCTTTTTCACCCTTTTTCAACCAAGAGACATGAGACTCGTTCCTTAGCTACTGATTTCCCCCTTTTCAACCTAGATGCGGGTTCGATGCCTAGTCTCTTGGATAGCACTTTCTCCCTTCCTTTCCTTATTCAACCCAGACATGGATTAGTCTGCATGAAGTAGGGTTTCCTTTAATAGTGCAAATAAAGGTTTTCGTCTGCGTGACCAGCGGAGCAGAAGATAGCAAACTGGGAAGATGGTGGAGTGGAAAAAGATCCACATGCAGTGACATGGCAGATGGGGCAATAGAACAAGGGTATGGTTCGAAAAGAGGTAGCATACCTGAGGGTCGGCGAGAACTGGCTTCGATCATGGTCGTCATCCTCTGCACACACTACGGCAATGAGCTTGGGGACGGAGGCCATCCCACGCAGGCGCTAGGTCTGAGAGGATGGCCTTGTCATCGGTGTGTGACCTCGCTCGCCGATGACGAGTGCGTCAACGCTGCACGTTCTTTTCTTCCTCGGCGGATCTGAGACCACCGGTGAGGAGGGAGAGAGAGGCCGTCTTTTTTAGATCTAGAGAGAGGGTGATAGTGAGAAAAGCAAGTGGGCAGCCCTTAGCAAGAAAGCGTTGAAGCTCCAGCCTATATATCTGTTTTGATACTAGTACTAGAGGTGGAGTAGTGGTAGAGTAGTTTATATTTTCTCTGCATACAGTACCAGTTAGTCATGCTTCAAAACTAAACGGCACACCATTAAAAAAATAAAGTGGAGAACTAATGCGGCACCTCGGGCCAACACGGCCAGATCGCATTTTGCACGAGAAATTACACACCATGTTTCGTTGACATGTGGTCCCGTTCCAACATGTCAGTGAGACGATGGTGAGTACTTTTGTACAATTTCCGAACGGACGTCTATGTAGGCCGGGGCGCCTCTTCGTGTACCGTGGCAACCGTCCACCACCTCCTCGCCTTTCCCTCTCGATTTGGAACTGCTATCACACGCTCTTCCTCCCTCCTCCATTTGCCTCCACCCTTCCTTCTGCCATTGTTCGATCGTCTTCTCCATGGAGGGAATAGGCCGGAAACGACCCCATTATTCTTGCCCCGATCTGAAAGATGACGAGGTGGAGGAACTCATTGATCGGTGCGACGTCATCACCTCGGCTAGAATGGCAGGTTTGTTCAAGACGATTCTCGACTCAACTAATAACATCATTACAAAGAACCCAAGGGTCCAGGAGCGGTTTGATCTCCCCTATTTTCTTCATCATAACCCTACTGACGACGGGCGCGCAGACGACGGAAGCCTCGCCTTGTGCAAGTTGATGCCACTTGATAATGATATGTGTGATGTTAAGATGCCATCGCTTGAGGGTAAGGCTTGGACAGGCACAAATGGAGATTGGATTGTTTATATTGGGTACAACTGCGAGTGGGAACTTGTGAATGTGTACACTCGTCACCGGGTTCCACTTCCAAAATCTCAGACTACCCAGAGGTTGAGCACACCGGCATTCTACGTACGTTCAACTACTATCATGGTGACTTTCGTCCACAGAAGATAGCGATTTGTCGAGTTCCCAACCGCTCTTGGGATTATAGGAATGCTTGTGTTGTCGCTATCTTCGACAAGCTTGTTGCCGTTCGTCATACTTCGACTCGATGGATATTGTTCAAAAATCAGTTTCTATACATGGATGTGTACTGTGATGCAATTCAATACGAGGGTCTTGTGTTTGCTGCCACCACTCGCGGCACTGTTTTTGCATGGAATCCTGATGCTTTCAGTACGTTTGTCTTCCACCGTCATTATAATTGTTTCATCCCCATGCATGCGGGTTAGCTAGTTTCCCTTTACTAATTAACCTGCTTGTGTTTACAAGGTCCTGTGAACATTCCACCACCTATACTTGAAAAAAATTATAACCAAGGGGGAGATGACAATGGTGATGATCACGAGCATGAGGACGAGCAGGACCTATATACTCAGTGGCGCCTGGCAACTTATTCTGATGGATCATCTCTTCTTGTCTGTATACAGCGCATTGCTGGTGTTACTAAGGAAGCAGGTGTTGTCTCGCATGGTCGCACTCTCCGGACCTATTCCAACATCCTTTGTAGGGTATTCGGGATGGATACTAGTGTGCTAGCGCCAACACCTTCTCCCTGGTTCAGTATTGATAGTCTTGGAGGAAACTCGCTCTTCCTTGGAAAAAACTATCCAATGATGGTGAAAGGCGATCCAGCTGCTGTTGACACAACATTACTACCATTTATGAGAAGCAACTGTATCTATACCTCGGACATTGCTATGGTTCCCTACCATGGCTATCACAATATGCGTCCTGATATAGGCCACTTCAGCCTGGATGATCAGTCTTGCGTTGGTCTCGAGATTGACAATAGTTGGCCCTTTCCCAGAGAATTACTTCTGGTTCAAAGCAAGTGTTTCCAACGCCGAGGATTGGTTGAGCTGAAGTTCATTTCATTGCTTGTTATTTGTTGTGTGATGAAAACTTTAGTATTTATAATGTATCCTCATTGTCATTGTGGGTTGATGATCTGTTGTATGTAATGCTAAATGATATGCCTGTGATAAACTTACTAAATTTATGAATGGCTTTTGAGTCGCTTCTCAGAGTGGGTGCTGCAACGAGGCAAAAATATATTTTTTGAATACATAATTGTACGTGCATTGCAACAGGTTATTGGATGAGTCCAATCAACAATAGTACTACTATTTATACTAGCTTCACATGCTTCGCCCGTCGGGCGGGTGTTTTTACTGTAGCTGCGAATCCCATCATCGTAGGTCCTCGGATGAGTCCAATCAACTGTAGAAATTGCATTCTGATCTTTGGGTTCAAACTTTCAAAACTGATGCACTATCTCTATGTCTACGTATATGTAATACAACAAGTTTTAGACTTGAGACCAGCCATCCACACTCACAAAGAACACTTTTTAACCTAGCACAGACTCCAGGAAATTTGGCCACAGTGAGGTGGGCCATATGTTAATGTGTTCGTTGTACGTAACCAGCACCTCGAATCCTCGATATGTAGTAGGGTGGGACGTAGCTTCATTCACTTACTGCACCTGCCTTTGGGTGTATGACAGGTGGGCCCAACAGGTGGTTGGCCCACCTGTCATACAGCCAAAGGCAAGTGCAGTTAAGCCACCGGAGCTCAGTCCAGTAGGGTGGCATGGCCAGAACAAGCATTCACGTCCAGGAGTACGGCACATGCCACCAGCTCTTTTTTTTATCATTGATTTTTGGTACATGGAAACACATCACCAAATTTTGACTAGAAAAGCAAGACCAAAGAAAACAAGAACCACAAGAATACATTTTAGAAGATATCCAACTTCCATAACTGCTCCTGTAAGTTGGATTAGTGCCTTCTCGATGCATTCATTGTTGATCTGCGGAGGCTCGATCTTGCGTGCTTCTTTCTTCTTCGAGTGTAAAGAAGTAGACGCTACTTCCTCGCATCTAGTCTCATGCTAGCCTCTATTGTATCAACAAGTGCACTAGTCTCATCTGTAGCCTTTATGCTAGCTAAAAGTTCACGAACATCTACTAAATTGCGCTCTATCAATATATCGATGTACTCTTGTTCCCAATACCAAAACTTGCATCCATTCTACACAATAAAATTTTAAGTTAGCATAATTAGTCAAATTCGAGAGCACAACCGAAGCTAAAGTAGCACATACCCCATCGGTTGAGCACTTGATGAAGACCCATCTGGGATGTTCCGGCGTTTTAGACATGCGGCGCAAGACCTTCTTTGGGCAGTCGTCGCACGTAATGAGTGGCAACGGTGCGCTGACGAGCCTTTGGGCCAGCACCGAGCCCGACCGACCACCATTCATGTATCTATCGGCGGACCGCTGACAGTGTAGATCCGAGCGGCTAGAGGAGGAGTCAGTACCTGCATGCGGCCTTGCCGGGGCCTTCCAGCCAGGTGCCTGCTACTTCTTGAGCTTGCGTTGGTTTTTCCCTTGAAGAGGAAAGGGTGATGCAGCTAAGTAGAGTAAGTATTTCCCTCAGTTTTGAGAGCCAATGTATCAATCCAGTAGGAGACAACGCACAAGTCACCGAATACCTACACAAACAAATACCAACTTGCACCCAACGTGCTAATGGGGTTGTCAATCCCTTCACGGTTATTTGCAAAGTGAGATATGATAGAGATGGATAAACGGTAAAGTAATATTTTTGGTATTTTTGGTTTATGGAACTGAAAGTAAAAGATTGCAAAGGAAGTAAATAGGAAACTAAAATTGTAGATCGAAAACTTATATGATGGAAAGTAGACCCGGGGGCCATAGGTTCCACTAGAGGCTTCTCTCAAGATAGAAAATATTACGGGGGGTGAACAAATTACTGCCGAGCAATTGATAGAAAAGCGAAAAGTTATGACGATATCTAAGGCAATGATCATGAATATAGGCATCATGTCCGTGTCAAGTAGACCGACTCCTGCCTGCATCTACTACTATTACTCCACACATCGACCGACTCCTGCCTGCATCTAGAGTATTAAGTTCATAGAACAGAGTAACGCATTAAGTAAGATGACATGATGTAGCGGGATAAACTCAAGCAATATGATGAAAACCCCATCTTGTTATCCTCGATGGCAACAATACAATATGTGTCGGTTCCCCTTGTGTCACTGGGATCAAGCATCGTAAGATTGAACCCAAAGTTAAGCACTTCTCCCATTGCAAGAAAAACTGATCTAGTTGGCCAAACCAAATCGATACTTTGAAGAGACTTGCAAAGATATCAAATCATGCATATAAGAATTCAGAGGAGATTCAAATAATATTCACAGATAAGGTGATCATAAATCCACAATTCATCGGATCTCGGCAAACACACCGCAAAAAGAGTATTACATCGAATAGATCTCCAAGAACATCGAGGAGAACATGGTATTGAGAATCAAAGAGAGAGAAGAAGCCATCTAGCTACTAGCTATGGACCCGTAGGTCTGTGGTAAACTACTCACGCTTCATTGGAGAGGCAATGGTGTTGATGTAGAAGCCCTCCATCCGGAAAGGCCCCTAGATGGGATCTCATGGGTACAGAAGGTTGCGGCGGTGGAAAAGTGTTTTCGTGGCTCTCCTGATTGGTTTTGGAATATTTTAGAATATATATGTGGAAGAAATAGGTCGGTGGAGTCACAAGGGGCCCACAAGGGTGGGGGCGCGCCCTCCGTCCTTGTGGCCACCTCGTGGCTTCCCTGATTTGTACTCCAAGTCCTCTGGATGTCTTCTGGTCCAAGAAAAATCATCGCGAAAGTTTCATTCCGTTTGGACTCCGTTTGATATTCCTTTTCTGCGAAACTTAAAACAAGGAAAAACAGGAACTGGCACTGGGCTCTAGGTTAATAGCTTAGTCCCAAAAATAATATAAAATAGCATAATAATGCATATAAAACATCCAAAATAGATAATATAATAGCATGGAACAATAAAAAATTATAGATACGTTGGAGACGTATCAAGCATCCCCAAGCTTAATTCCTGCTCGTCCTCGAGTAGGTAAATTATAAAAACAGAATTTTTGATGTGGAATGCTACCTAACATATTTATCCATGTAATTTTCTCTATTGTGACATGAATGTTCAAATCCGTATGATTCAAAACAAAAGTTTAATATTGACATAAAAACAATAATACTTAAAGCATACTAACAAGATAATTATCTCTTCTCAAAATAAACATGGTCAAAGAAAGCTTATTCCTACAAAATCATATAGTCTGGCTATGCTCCATCTTCATCACACAAAATATTCAAATCATGCACAACCCCGATGACAAGCCAAGCAATTGTTTCATACTTTCAATGTTCTCAAACCTTTTCAACTTTCACGCAATACATGAGCGTGAGCCATAGACATAGCACTATAGGTTGAGTAGAAGGTGGTTGTGGAGAAGAAAAAAAGAGGGAGATAGTCTCACATCAACTAGGCGTATTAACGGGCTATTGAGATGCCCATCAATAGATATCAACATGCGTGAGTAGGGATTGCCATGCAACGGATGCACTAGAGCTATAAGTTTATGAAAGCTCAAAAAGAAAACTAAGTGGGTGTGCATCCAACTTGCTTGCTCATGAAGACCTAGAGCATTTTGAGGAAGCCCATCGTTGGAATATACAAGACAAGTTCTATAATGAAAAATTCCCACTAGTATATGAAAGTGACAACATAGGAGACTCTCTATCTCGAAGATCATGGTGCTACTTTGAAGCACAAGTATGGAAAAAGATAGTAACATTGCCCCTTCTCTCTTTTTCTCTCATTTTTTCTTTTTCTTTCTCCTCTTTTTTTCTTTTTTTCTTTTTTTCCTGACATGGGACAATGCTCTAAAAAGGAAGATCATCATACTTCTATTTACTTACAACTCGATACTAGAACAAGATATGACTCTATATGAATGCCTCTGGCGGTGTACCGGGATGTGCAATGAATCAAGAGCGACATGTATAAAAAAATGATGAACGGTGGCTTTGGCAGAAATACGGTGTCAACCACATGATCATGCAAAGCAATATGACAATGATGATGTGTGTCATAATAAATGGAACAGTGGAAAGTTGCATGGCAATATATCTCAGAATGGCTATGGAAATGCCATAATAAGTAGGTATGGTGGCTGTTTCAAGGAAGGTATATGGTGGGTTTATGGCACCGGCGAAATTTGCGCGGTACAAGACAAGCTAGCAATGGTGGAAGGGTGAGAGTGCATATAATCCATGGACTCAACATTAGTCATAAAGAACTCACATACTTATTGCACAAATCTATTAGTCATCAAAACAAAGTACTACGTGCATGCTCCTAGTGGGATAGATTGGTAGGAAAAGACCATCGCTCGTCCCCGATAGCCAGTCATAAGCAAGACAATCAAAAAATATCTCATGCTCAAACTTCGTTACATAACGGTTCACCATACATGCATGCTACGGGACTCACAAACCTTAACACAAGTATTTCTCAAATTCAAAACTACTTACTAGAATGACTCTAATATCACCATCTTCATATCTCAGAACAACCATAAGGAATCAAACTTCTGATAGTATTCAATGCACTTTATATGAAAGTTTTTATTATATCCCTCTTGGATGCCTATCATACTAGGACTAAATTTATAACCAAAGCAAATTACCATGCTGTTTAGAGACTCTCAAAATAATATAAGTGAAGTACGAGAGTTCATCAATTTCTATAAAATAAAAACCACTGCCGTGCTCTAAAAAGATATAAGTGAAGCACTAGAGCAAAATTGCCTAGCTCAAAGATATAAGTGAAGCACATAGAGTATTCTAATAAATCACGATTTATGTATGTCTCTCTCAAAAGGTTTGTACAGCAAGGATGATTGTGGCAAACTAAAAAGCAAAGACTCAAATCATACAAGATGCTCCAAGCAAGACATATATCATGTGGTGAATAAAAATATAGCCTCAAGTAAAGTTACCGATAGATGAAGACAAAAGTGGGGATGCCTTCCGGGGCATCCCCAAGCTTAGGCTCTTGGTTGTCCTTGAATATTAACTTGGGGTGCCTTGGGCATCCCCAAGCTTAGTCTCTTGCCACTCCTTATTCCATAGTCCATCAAATCCTGACCCAAAACTTGAAAACTTCACAACACAAAACTCAATAGAAAATCTCATAAGCTCCGTTAGTATATGAAATTGAATCACCACTTTTAGTACTGTTGTGAACTCATTCTTTATTTATATTGGTGTAATATCTACTGTATTCCAACTTTTCCATGGTTCATACCCCCCGATACGAGCCATAGATTCATCAAAATAGACAAACAACACATAGAAAATAGAATCTATCAAAAACAGAACAGTCTGTAGCAATCTGGATATTTCAAATACTTCTGTAACTCCAATTTTTTTGAAAAAATAGGAAGACCCAAGAAATTTGTTTACTAATCTTTTGCAAAAATAATGAACTCAAAATCCCGCTTCTGTAAATAATAAGAATTATTTTCCTGAGCGCAAAAGTTTCTGTTTTTCAGCAAGATTAAATCAACTATCACCGTAAGCTATCCCAAAGGTCTTACTTGGCACAAACACTAACTAAAACACAAAACCACATCTAACCAGAGGCTAGATGAAATATTTATTGCAAAACAGAACCTAAAAAGAAAAAAGAAAAAAAGAAAATTGGGTTGCCTCCCAACAAGCGCTATTGTTTAACGCCCTTAGCTAGGCATAAAACACGAATAGATCTAAGTATTATCATCTTTGGCATGCAATCCATAAGTGGCCATCATAATAGATTCATAAGGCAATTTAATTTTCTCTCTTGGGAAGTGTGCCATGCCTTTCCTTACCGGAAATTGAAATCTAATGTTTCCTTCTTTCATATCAATAATTTCACCAATTGTTCTAAGGAAAGGTCTACCAAGAATAATAGGACATGTAGGATTGCAATCTATATCAAGAACAATGGAATATAAGGGCACATAATACCTATTTGCAACAATAAGAACATCATTAATCCTTCCCATAGGTTTCTTAATAGTGGAATCCGCAAGATGCAAATTTAAAGAACAATCATCAAATTCATGGAAATCTAACACATCACATAAAGTTTCTGGAATCATGGAAACACTAGCACCCAAATCACACAAAGCATGGCACTCATAATCTTTAATCTTAATCTGAATAGTAGGTTCCCACTCATCATAAAGTTTTCTTGGGATAGAAACTTCCAATTCAAGATTTTCTTCAAAGGATTGCATCATAGCATCAACGATATGTTTAGTAAAAGCTTTGTTTTGATTATAAGCATGAGGAGAATTCAACATGGATTGCAACAAGGAAATACAATCTATTAAAGAACAATTATCATAATGAAATACCTTGAAATCCAAAAGAGTGGGTTCATTGCTACCTAAAATTTTGACCTCTCCAAACCCACTTTTATCAATTTTTGCATCTAGATCTAAAAACTCTGAATCATTGGGACGCCTTCTAACTAAAGTTGACTCATCTCGATTCCCATATTTATCAATATTTATATTGGAAAACAAAGATTCAATAGGATTCACATCAATCACTTTAAGATCTTCGTCATTATTTGTAGCGACCTGACCACAGACGGTCAAGTCTCTGTGTTGCTGTGCCATCCCTGGATCAGTATGCTGGCACACACAGTACATCAATGTATATATCAAAGTGCAATCACATGTATAAATAACGTAAAACTGATATATACCTCATAAGTCACAGCGGAAACAAATAGTCGGGTGTGGAGTCCCATCAACGCCATCGGCAGGTTGAGTGTAGACCATAACCCTGTATCGTACTCTTACTCGTTGGAAGAAAGTATCTGCAACATGATACGTTGCAGCCGTGTAGGTCAGTACATTGAATGTACCGGCAAGATCACAACATGAGAAAACACATGATAAAACTATACTATATGCAATATGGCTTTGTGGCTCTGTATCTGAGTTTTGTTTGCGTAAAAGCTGATTTTATTCTCCTATAACAAAGGAACATCATGAGTCTGTACTATGGAGTTTTCTATCAGGACATTGTTCCGCCAACCGATGTCTCATAGCCCAAAATCATCATAACTTGCCCACAATTATGTTATCAGTCCGGTGTTGAGAGTTCCGAGATAGATCCAAGTCCAGAGGCTCAAGTTGTCCGTAACCGGGGACACGGCTAATCGATTAGGTTTAAACCCTCTGCAGAGGTTTGTACACTTTACGCACAAGATTCGATCCCTCTTTTACGTTCTCGCACTTCAGGGTGTTTGAGAACAAGACGACCAAAACATGGTCTTCCGAAGAGTTCCCCTGACCACTGTCCGGTGCTCATCCAATCCTACCGTAGTTCTACATCTGCTAGCACCATCCTAGCCAGAGTTCCATTTATTTATTTTTAGGAGAAAAATAATTTGAATAAAATCCAAATAATTCCAAATTGAAAGGGAGTTTCAAAATACTTCCAAATGACGTTCAATTTGATTCTTTGTAACTTCCAACTCGTATTGCATATAATTGAATAAGTCATTTTATCTTCCCTCAAGAAAATCATTGAGTTGCATAAAGTTTTATAATTTGAAATATTTCCAAATAGAATTCAAATCTTTTCAAAAACCCTTTTGATTTCAAATGGAAGAAGTCATGTCATCTTTACTCTAGGGTTTTGTGTTGAAATGAATTTGAATTCATTGGGATAAAATGCAAGGATGAAAGTTTGGGAAAGTCATTTCATTCCCTCTCATTCGACTTTCAAAAGTTTCAAATTTCACTCACTTTCAGTCAATCAATCAAACAAACAATCATAATAATTTATTTAATATAACATTCCAAAATTTAGAATTTTGGGATGTTACAAACCTACCACACTTAAAATGAATCTCGTCCTCGAGATTTGAAGAGGCTAGCAAGAAAGGTTAGGGTTTGGGGGTCTTCTAGCAAATCCATCAATCGGAAAGGTGTAGTGTGCTACCACACTTAAAAACAGGGTTATGGTTCCAACAGATCTTATGTACTCCATCCTTAGTGTGGACACTATCGGTCTTCTCACATCTTCGGAGTAACTCCTACACTGGGGCTCTTCCAGTAGGGCATAACCTTTTCCTCAAACTCGTGTCCTTTCATCCTGGTGAGGTTCTTCCGAGACTGGGTCTTCATATCTGACAGGTCTGTCGCCAATTCTAATTAATTAGCGAAATCTCATGGTGGTCAACAATTAATGGTTTCTCCTGCAGAAAAGGGTTTGGGTTGAATCTCACCGTATATCCTACGATTGGCAACGGTTGCCTGTTATAGGGATCCATCGTTCTAGCATTCTATGGTTTAAACAAGGTTTGATATCGTCGTCTCTCTACTATGGGTAAGTCACTCAGATTTACCATTCCAAATAGCAAGAGCGAATGACCAGAGTAAGTCGGTATAGTGATCAATCCAATCCGCACCCAAATCATTACTCTGTATAAGGTTTAGCGGGTCTCGCATTTCTAACACTCGGGAATTCTCACAAGCATTGCAGAATTTCTCTTGTCCACGAACTTAGTTTGGATAATTCCATTGATTCTGCAAGCTGAATGAAACATCTATCGTTACTTCACAACTCCCGGGTTTCGTAGCCTCCTAAGGAACATCTGCTCATCAAATCACATCTTCTTCCAAAATTTCTTCTTGCAGGGAGTACTTGATCTTTATTAATTCCTGAGCCTATGGGTTGTGGGGCCACTTCAATACTTGCATAGCTTTAACTCATCCTATTGGGTTATATGGTTCCATATTCCAACATTACACCTCCTTAAATTCCAATACTGCTTCATTCCTTCATATTCTTGGGGTAACCAACATATCGAAACAAAACTCATACCTATTTTGTCCAAACTTCACTCCCTGAAATATCATTATCCTTTCCATGGGTCAAGTGTTCTTCACAGGGTACTACCACCCTTAAATGAAATTCACAAATCCATCCATAGACCATATTTCTCATATCCTCGAAACTGGTCCAAAATCTTTGTTCATAGAGTAAAAACTCACATAATACAACATATGAAATCATAACACATTAACTTTATTGATTTCATGAATTCATTACAATCTCTGAGCACCCATTACATAACTCAACTCATCGAACTTATGAAAATAGGATTGCTTTCTACCACTCTTATTATCCATATCAAAATCTCAACTACTCAGCTCCAGCTTTCTTCTGATTTGAACATTCCCTAGCAAAATGTCCTGCTTCCTTGCAGCAAAAACAAATGACTTCCGACATGTCTCGGGGCTTCTTTGTGATTATGTAGGTTCCTTGGATTCTTGGCTTCTTTTCTGGACATTGACTAGCGTAATGACCTAAATCCTTGCACCTGTAACAAGTGATATGACTCAGGTCCTTCTTTGCAGAAGTTGGGTTGTTCTGGGGTTGCCTTCGTTTTCTCTTCCTGGATTTCTCTGTAATGATCAGAGCTTCTATTTCCTGAGGGTCAAACTTCACTTCTACTGTCGGGATGTCTCCCAGATACTCTTGGCTTTGCTTCGTGCAATACAGTGAAAAATGTCCTTCTTTCCCACATGAATAGCAGGCATTGGAGTAAAATCTGTTTAGGCCTTCTCCATTAGGGTCGTCAACATCTTCCTTCATCACAGGTTCTTTCAAACTTTCCCTGAGGGCTTCTTTCATTGCTTTCTTCTTCTGCTTGGTAATTTCTTGTACCTTGGGGTAAATATGACACTGACCAGGGTAGTGTGTAGTTCCTTCACACAGGAAACAAGTAACTTGCCCAGTCGGGCACTCTTCGGTTGGGTGATTCTCCTCACAATGAGGGCATCCATCCTTGTGTTCCTCCTGGGTGTGTCCTATTTCTCCGCAAATCTTGCAAGCACAAGGTTTCTTCTTCGGGTTATCATCGTTCTTCCGAATGAGACGGGATCTTAACAGAGTCTTCTTGAATTCCTCCCAAGTTCTTCCTCCGTTACATCCCTGTATGGCATGATGCATTTTCCACCAGGTTGCAGCACTTTCTATAAAGTACCGAAGAGCATATTGAACCTCATACTTCCTTGCAATCAAATTTTTCATGAAGTGATCCTCCATGTTTTGAATCCATAGCTCTGCCTCCAACTGAATCATCGGTCCAGAGAATACCAGTCCATCTTCCTTCCTCATCTATTGGGTCCAAGGGATTTGGGGTGAGATAAGAGAGATAGAGATAGATACACACAACACAAACAATAATTTTGAAAATGGATTTTATTTGTGGCTGTCGAGAAACATCACACAACTGACAGCTCACAAATCGTCGCATCTAACGTAAGTATATAACAGGGATTTGGTCTTCTAAAGGTCAAATAATTCTTCAGATTCTCCAAATTCTTCAAGTCTTCGCAGTCTTCAACTGTTATAGCTTCTTTCTTCAAAATGTATCGTGAAATCTTGTTTACTCTGAAGAGGTCATCGGTTGTCCGATATCTTATCCTTCTTGGAGCGACTTCAGTTGATCCTCCGTGTGGTCAAAAGGGAAAGGGTATATTCTAACTATTTGAGGTAAGAGAGATATTTTATAAAATCATGAAAATATTAGAAGTAAGGGTATTTTTGAAAATAAAGTTTTAGAGATTTCCTATCCTAGGGGCTTTCCGATTTCTAGGGTCGCGTCCTACAGTCAACCTGGCTCTGATACCATATCTGTAGCGACCCGACCTCAGACGGTCAAGTCTCTGTGTTTCTGTGCCATCCCTGGATCAGTATGCTGGCACACACAGTACATCAATGTATATATCAAAGTGCAATCACATGTATAAATAACGTAAAACTGATATATACCTCATAAGTCACAGCGGAAACAAATAGTCGGGTGTGGAGTCCCATCAACGCCATCGGCAGGTTGAGTGTAGACCGTAACCCTGTACCCTACTCTTACTCGTTGGAAGAAAGTATCTGCAACATGATACGTTGCAGCCGTGTAGGTCAGTACATTGAATGTACCGGCAAGATCACAACATGAGAAAACACATGATAAAACTATACTATATGCAATATGGCTTTGTGGCTCTGTATCTGAGTTTTGTTTGCGTAAAAGCTGATTTTATTTTCCTATAACAAAGGAACATCAGGAGTCTGTACTACGGAGTTTTCTATCAGGACATGGTTCCGCCAACCGATGTCTCATAGCCCAAAATCATCATAACTTGCGCACAATTATGTTATCAGTCCGGTGTTGAGAGTTCCGAGATAGATCCAAGTCCAGAGGCTCAAGTTGTCCGTAACCGGGGACACGGCTAATCGATTACGTTTAAACCCTCTGCAGAGGTTTGTACACTTTACCCGCAAGATTCGATCCCTCTTTTACGTTCTCGCACTTCAGGGTGTTTGAGAACAAGACGACCGAAACATGGTCTTCCGAAGAGTTCCCCTGACCACTGTCCGGTGCTCATCCAATCCTACCGTAGTTCTACATCTGCTAGCACCGTGCTAGCCAGAGTCACAACTAAGGTCAACCAAGCCAGAGCCCATAGTGACTTGCGGTTGCACAGGTAAGCTTCCAGGCATGAAGTATTCTTCCGTCTCTTTGAGTCTGGGTGAAGCTTTCCGCAAGATGTCATGGCGCTTCTCCATGCATCCTGGCCATCCACTGGTTTCTCCAGGGTGCCCGTCAACCTTCCTTCACCCAGTAGTGTGTATTGAATTCTTATCTCGAGTCTTGAAGTCTTGAGGCCTTCAAGATGCAGTCCTTGCAGATGCCATCATGGAGTTGTCGTCATGGACGTAGAGTGCTCTTTCTTCACACCACTCTTGTGCACTCATACCAACCCCGTCTACTATAGCGTAGCATAAAAATAAATAACGTCCCGGGCTTGGTAACAGGGTGATGGGTTCCTACCTCATGCATACTACTCAACTACAAGAATTCAATATCACTGCTGGAGGGTTGTTGCAAATATGCCACTAAATGCAGTAAAAACATAGGTATGAAAGCATGGTCAAAGTGAACTTGCCTGGTATAACTTGATGAAGATAACAAAACTCTCAGAATAATGACTTGGTAGAACTATTCGTCACTCCGTTGAAAATCTATATAGTCAAACATAGCATTCATATAAGCAAACATACTAGCAAGCAATTCTAACACTCATAATAAACCCACAAATAAAATGCAAATCAACAAGGGACACCAAATAAAAACAAAGGAAAACTACACCATGAAACTACTAAAGAAAACTCTAAGACATAACACAAAATAGTTGTCCTAAGTAAAACTTAACAACAATTAAAACACTAAACTAATAAATTAACAGAAAATACAAAGTAAAACAACTAAGTTAACAGAAGGTATTTTTCATAAAATTTTATTTGTAAAAAGAAACAAATAAAAAGCTTTTATGAAACACTAACTATGACCTAAACAAGTTTTCCTACAAAACTAAGTAAAATAAATTTTTAAAACAAAAACAAAATTTTCTTTTGTTGACTAACAGAAACTAAACTAAATTTTTCAAGAGTGACAAAAAAGAAATAATTTAAAACTAATAAAAGCAATAAAGAAAGGACTTAAAACAAAACTATAACTAAAACAGTACTGTTTTGCTAAAAACTTAATTTAAAATAAACTTAAAATAAATCACTATAAGCTACTGGATAGTTAAAGGTCCTAGTGACCAGGAGCAAAAAGAATCAATCAAAAATATTTTATAAAGCGCAAGTTATGGCCAAATTACTTATTTGAACAAATTTCATCAAATTCAATTTTAAACAACTCAACTATGAAATCCAATTGCACTAGCAGAAACTTCAAGAAATTATAAAACTAACGCAAAAAGAAACACCAAATTTGGATCTAAAACATAAAAGTTATAAGCAATATAAAATCAGAACTATTCTGTTTTTAAAACAGAAACGAAAATCAAAACAAAAAAAACAATCGGGCACTAGCTACGTGGCCTACTACTATCGGGCCAGGGTGGTGGGCGATCTGTACTATCTAGCGCTCGGTCGTAAAATAACACAAACGTGTACGGGCTAAAACAGAAAGACCGATCGGCTAAAACGACTAGACCTGAACCGATCTAATAAAAAAACCTAACCGTTCGATTCTAATCTAATCTGGGTCGTATAAAGTAGATCGGACGGATGAGGAGGGAGAGAGAGCTCACCGCGGCGGCGGGGTGACTCCGGCGAGGTTCCGGTGGCTCGGGTCGACGCACCCAGCTGCTCCGGTGGTCCTCCGGCAACGGCGGCGGCTCCAGGAGATGCGGACGACAGCAACAGCCACGTGGGTGGAGTCGACGAGGGTCGGGGACGACGGACTCGAGCGGGGCAATCTCGACGGCGGCGGTGACGTTCGGTGGTCGACGGCGAGCTCGTTCTGGAGGCGTTGAAGCTTGGGCGAGGGGTTGGGGAGGTGTCGGTGAGCGAGGAGAGGTCGTTCGTGGGTTCAGACGGCGACGAGGTGGTCGGGGTGGAGCGCTGCGGCAGCAATGGCGGGCGGCGGAGCTCGGGCTCCGGCGAGCAATTCCGGCAAGATGAGAGAGAGGGGTAGGGGGCTTTAGGGGGGAATCGGATGAGAGGGAGAGGGGATTCGGGCGCGGCGCGGGTGGAGCAGGCCGGCTCGGCTTGCTGGTGGGCCGCGTCGGGTGGCTGGCTGGTCCGGTTGGCCTGGTCGTGCCTGGGGTTTCCCCCCTTTTTTATCAGAGACAAAAACTAATAGAAAAAGTAAAAGAACTGAAATTATACATAGACATATAATATATCAAAATTTTCAGAAAACAATTTCCTATAGCATGGACTATTTCTAAAGTTCAAACAAAATTCACACAAAATCGGAAAAAAATTCAAACAGCACTGCTATTGCAATAAAACTCAATAAAAATCATTTTTAAAATACCAAAATGATTTCAAATTTATTTTCTCCTAATTTTCCATTGAAGGGAATCATTTTACACTCGTTTCCATTTATTTATTTTTAGGAGAAAAATAATTTGAATAAAATCCAAATAATTCCAAATTGAAAGGGAGTTTCAAAATACTTCCAAATGACTTTCAATTTGATTCTTTGTAACTTCCAACTCGTATTGCATATAATTGAAGAAGTCATTTTATCTTCCCTCAAGAAAATCATTGAGCTGCATAAAGTTTTATAATTTGAAATATTTCCAAATAGAATTCAAATCTTTTCAAAAACCCTTTTGATTTCAAATGGAAGAAGTCATGCCATCTTTACTCTAGGGTTTTGTGTTGAAATGAATTTGAATTCATTGGGATAAAATCCAAGGATGAAATTTTGGGAAAGTCATTTCGTTCCCTCTCATTCGACTTTCAAAAGTTTCAAATTTCACTCACTTTCAGTCAATCAATCAAACAAACAATCATAATAATTTATTTAATATAACATTCCAAAATTTAGAATTTTGGGATGTTACATTATTTTCACGGAAACTAGAAGAACACGCTTTTATAAACTAATCTTTTTTAGCACGCATCCTAGCTGTTCTTTCTTTGCACTCATCAATAGAAATTATCATAGCTGTGAGAGACTCATTGATGTCATGCTTGGGTGGAATAGATCTAATTTTCAAAGAATCAACATCAAGAGAAATTCTATCCATGTTCCTAGCCAAATCATCAATCTTAAGCAATTTTTCTTCAATCAAAGCATTGAAATTCTTTTGCGAACTCATAAATTTTTTAACACTATTCTCAAATTCAGAGGGCATCTTATTATAATTTCCATGAGAATTGTTGTATGAATTACCATATTTTTTTTAGGAATTACTAGGAAACGGCCTAGGATGAAAATTACCTCTGTACGCGTTATTACCAAAATGTTCCTACCAACAAAATTCACATCCATAGATTCCTTATTATTCTCAATGAAAGTAGACAAAGGCATATCATTAGGATCAATAGGAGCGCTCTTTATAGCAAATAATTTCATAAGCTCATCCATCTTTCCACTCAAAACATTAATCTCTTCAATTGCATGCACCTTTTTACTAGTGGAAGATCTGTCGGTATGCCATTGAGAATAATTGACCACAATATTATCTAGGAGTTTAGTAGCTTCTCCTAAAGTAATTTCCATAAAAGTACCTCCCGCGGCCGAATCTAAAAGATTTCTAGAAGAAAAATTCAATCGGGCATAAAAAATTTGTATAATCATCCACAAATTCAAACCATGCATAGGGCAATTTTGTATCATCAATTTCACCCTCTCCCAAGATTGTGCAACATGTTCATGATCAAGTTTCTTAAAATTCATAATATCATTCCGAAGGGAGATGATTTTACCGGGAGGAAATTACTTGGAAATAAAAGCATCTTTGCACTTATTCCAAGAATCAATACTATTTTTAGGCAAAGATGAAAACCAAGTTTTAGCACAGTCCCTAAGTGAGAACAGAAATAATTTCAATTTAACAATATCATTATCCACATCTTTTTTCTTTTGCGTATCACACAAACCAACGAAATAGTTTAGATGGGATGTGGCATCTTCATTGGGAAGGCCGGAAAATTGATCTTTCATAACAAGATTCAGCAAATCAGTATTAATTTCACAAGATTCCGCATTAGTAGCGGGAGCAATCAAAGTACTAATAAAATCAATGTTGTTGGTATTGGAAAAGTCACACAATTTGGTCTCTTGAGTCATCGTGACAAAGCAAGCAATCCAGCACACGAGCACACAAAAAACAAGCAAAGAAGACGAACGGAAGAGGGGCGAAGGAAAGGCAAATCTTTTCGAAAATCATTTTAGAAGTGGGGGAATGGAAAACGAGAGGCGAATGGCAAATAATGTAATGTGATACATGAGATTAGTTGATGGGTACTTGGTATGTCTTGGCTTGGCGTAGATCTCCCCGGCAACAGTGCGAGAAATTCTTCCTACTACTTCTTGAGCTTGCGTTGGTTTTTCCCTTGAAGAGGAAAGGGTGATGCAGCAAAGTAGAGTAAGTATTTCCGTCAGTTTTGAGAACCAAGGTATCAATCCAGTAGGAGACAGCGCACAAGTCACAAAATACCTGCACAAACAAACACCAACTTGTCAATCCCTTCACAGTTATTTGCAAAGTGAGATCTGATAGAGATGGATAAACGGTAAAGTAATATTTTTGGTATTTTCGGTTTATGGAACAGAAAGTAAAAGATTGCAAAGGAAGTAAATAGGAAACTAAAATTGTAGATCGAAAACTTATATGATGGAAAGTAGACCCATGGGCCATAGGTTTTACTAGAGGCTTCTCTCAAGATAGAAATTATTATGATGGGTGAATAAATTACTGCCGAGTAATTGATAGAAAAGCGCAAAGTTATGAAGATATGTAAGGCAATGATCATGAACATAGGCATCATGCCCGTGTCAAGTAGACCGACTCCTGCATGCATCTACTACTATTAATCCACACATCGACCGACTCCTGCCTGCATCTAGAGTATTAAGTTCATAGAACAGGGTAACGCATTAAGTAAGATGACATGATGTAGCAGGATAAACTCAAGCAATATGATGAAAACCCCATCTTGTTATCCTCGATGGCAACAATACAATATGTGTCGGTTCCCCTTCTGTCACTTTGATCAAGCACCGTAAGATTGAACCCAAAGTTAAGCACTTCTCCCATTGCAAGAAACACCGATCTAGTTGGCCAAACCAAATCGATACTTTGAAGAGACTTGCAAATATATCAAATCATGCATATAAGAATTTAGAGGAGATTCAAATAATGTTCATAGATAAGCTGGTCATAAATCCACAATTCATCGGATCTCGGCAAACACACCGCAAAAAGAGTATTACATCGAATAGATCTCCAAGAACATCGAGGAGAACATGGTATTGAGAATCAAAGGGAGAGAGGAAGCCATCTAGCTACTAGCTATGGACCCGTAGGTCCGTGGTAAACTACTCACGCTTCATTGGAGAGGCAATGGTGTTGATGTAGAAGCCCTCCACGATTGAATCCCCCTCCGGCAGGATGCCGGAAAAGGTCCCTAGACGGGATCTCACGGGTACAGAAGGCCGCGGCGATGGAAAAGTGTTTTCGTGGCTCTCCTGATTGGTTTTGGAATATTTGAGAATATATATGTGGAAGAAATAGGTCGGTGGAGTCACGAGGGGCCCACAAGGGTGGGGGGAACCCCCTAACCCCCTAGGCGCGCCCTCCGTCCTTGTGGCTGCCTCGTGGCTTCCCAGGTGTGTACTCCAAGTCCTCTGGATGTCTTCTGGTCCAAGAAAAATCATCGCGAAAGTTTCATTCCGTTTGGACTCCGTTTGATATTCCTTTTCTGCGAAACTCTAAAACAAGGAAAAACATGAACTGGCACTGGGCTCTAGGTTAATAGGTTAGTCCCAAAAATAATATAAAATAGCATAATAATGCATTTAAAACATCCAAAACAGATAATAAAATAGCATGGAACAATAAAAAATTATAGATACGTTGGAGACGTATCAAGCATCCCCAAGCTTAATTCCTGCTCGTCCTCGAGTAGGTAAATTATAAAAATAGAATTTTTGATGTGGAATGCTACCTAACATATTTATCAATGTAATTTTCTTTATTGTGACATGAATGTTTAGATTCGTATGATTCAAAACAAAAGTTTAATATTGACATAAAAACAATAATACTTAAAGCATACTAACAAGATAATTATGTCTTCTCAAAATAAACATGGCCAAAGAAAGCTTATCCCTACAAAATCATATAGTATGGCTATGCTCCATCTTCATCACACAAAATATTCAAATCATGCACAACCCCGATGTCAAGCCAAGCAATTGTTTCATACTTTTAATGTTCTCAAACCTTTTCAACTTTCACGCAATACATGAGCGTGAGCCATGGACATAGCACTATAGGTGGAGTAGAAGGTGGTTGTGGAGAAGACAAAAAGAGGGAGATAGTCTCACATCAACTAGGCGTATTAACGGGCTATGGAGATTCCCATCAATAGATATCAATGTGAGTGTGTCACTGGTCCTAAACAAACGGGTTTTTTACCGCTTTCTGCGACGGCATTTGGAACCGTCGCCAAGTGAATGTGTGTGATAGGGTGTCCTTCCCACACGACCCAGAAATCGTCGGGGATAGGCCCTCCTGGGACCCAGGATGAAGCCGTGTGCGATCGGGCGAGGCATCGAAACCCAATCATTTTCGTTGGTATGTACATCCCACACGGTAATCCGAGAAAATCATTTCCGTAGGTATGTACATCCCACACGGTAGTCCGAGAAAATCATTTCTGTAGGTATGTACATCCCACATGGTAATCCAAGAAAATCATTTCCGTAGGTATGTACATCCCACACGGTAATCCGAGAAAATAATTTCCGTAGGTATGTACATCCCACACGATGAATCCCAGAAAAACATTTCCGTCCGTATGTATATCACACACAGTCAATCCAAGGAATACGTTTTCGTTCTTATGTACATCCCACACAGTCAATCCAGGGAAAACGTTTCTGTTCGGACGTAAATCCCACACAGTTTTATGTGTAGGCTCATGTGTGAAAGGTGTAACTATCACACACGGTCTTCCTTGGTTAAGTGTTTGCTTTTATCAACTATATCACACATGATTTGATGAAGAAAACTTTGTGGCATTGGGCTATCCATCGCAAGCGCTTTTACTGCTAGAACCATTTGGAAAGGTCCATGACACATTTAGCAGGTTTATTAGTTTACAATTAATAATTCCAGTATTACGCAAATTCACATTTCATATCGAATAGCTATTTGCCAATTTCATATCAGGCACATAAAAATATTATAACATCACAGTACGGTAGCTACATGAAAACAACATAGTACAACATATAGCTAGTTCAACTTCATAAGAATATATTCATTTCCCTAATCGAGATCATCCAGCCTCGTCTTATCCACCTCCGCTTTCAGTTCAGTAAGAACCCGTTTTGCACGAGCCAACTGGGAAAGTGCCTCCTCCTTCGCCAACACCATCTTAGTAAAGTCTTTTTTTTATCTGAGCTCATTCTCCACCTTCAACTTTTTATCCCGCATCTTGAAATATGCTTCAGCGTTGACAAGACTTTCTCTAAGCCTACCTGTGTTCACTTCCTAATACATGCTCCAGAGCTTCGTTAGGCACATCTTCAAAGACTGTGGCCACTCTTGATCAACCCATAAGAACACTTCCATTCATCCTATAATATTTAAAACTAGATAAGTAACAATTGTAGGGGAAATGGGTTTATAGCAACATAGAAAATCACCAATGCTTATTTTGAAAAACTGAAGAAACATGTTAATTATGACATATCTTCTCAAAAAGATCAATGTGCAAATGAAATAATTGGTACTGAGACAACAACCAAATTCTGGAACATCAGAAGCTATAATTAACTACAACGAAGCTACAGGTTCTTACTCATGTACAATAAATAACAAATTGAACATTTTATGAAGAAGGTAAATATAACTGCAATAGCATAGCGACAGTATTTGGATGATAGCAAATTGATACTAACAGATGTGTACATGCACAAATTTAGTAACATAGAACTAATAGCACTAAGGCCGTCCACTATGTATGTCAAAACTGGTGTAAAGACAACTGTTGCTACATCTCGCACCGGTGCCCTGAACTGGTGAGCCAATGCATCGGAAAAAAATCAGGGACCCGGACTCCGGAGCATGTAGTTGCTCCGATGCCCAGTTCCTTCGTGCCATAAAGATTTAGTGTTTTACTGCTTGGCTGCTCGGATGTGTGGACCAAAGTTGGCTGCACAAACTGCTGAAGCGGTGCCAAATAATTTTCTAATGGCACCGCTGATGAGATGGCAACAATTTAAGGAACTAGGTACAAACTATGACACTGTCTTAGGATGCGTTTGGTTGAAGGTGTGGTATGAATGGGTTGGGACCGTGACGGTGTCTGAATCACATCTAACAAATGATTTTAACAATGGAAGAGGGTCTAACCTTCTGTGCACATGCCAGAAACTTCCTCCCAGTGTCCACAGAATCAAACGCAAGTAGCTTCACGCATGGAGATTGATGGTGACAACGAGCAGATAGATCTTCAGCCACCCCGCTCCATTCGTTGCCACTGATGGTCTTAGGGAGCTAGAAGAGGAAGAAACGACTCAAATCGACCTCCGGGTAAAAATCCTTCATTCCAAGTCATAGCCCGAGAGAGAGAAGAGAGGCATACCCGGGTGGTGAAGGAGTAGTCGCCGGAGGAGGAACTGCTGGAGATGTCTTTGAAGAAGACCATGGCGACCCGGCGGTAGGATGCGAGACGGCGAGAGCGAGGAAGCGGCTATAGCTTAGCAAGGAAGGAAGGAAGGAGGAAACAAGGGAAATGTGACTTGTGGTCGGGGAGAAAAGGGGGTGGGGAAGGGGGCGGGGGTAGATATTTTGGCGGTAGGCCAAAATTTTGGAAATGTGGAGGGAAACTTTGCGCGCGGTGCCGCCGGACCATTCACTTTGAACGATTGTGTGCATCACAAACGATTCTTCTGCTTTACGCGCTTGGGATGAGTATGATAATTCAAATTCTGGTCTCAAGGCATGGGCACATTCACTTTGAACGCGCGCAGTGCCGCCGGACCATTCACTTTGAACGATTGTGTGTATCGCAAACGATTCTTCTGCTTTATGCGCATGGGATGAGTTTGATAATTCAAATTTTGGTGGAAATTTCCCCGGGTACGTCATTGCATAATTTAACATCGCTTGCTAATTTGGGCACACAAAAGAGCATATAGCAGACATACCACACTTAGTGAATCAAGCAATTTTAGTAATTAGACCGAGCTAGTTGACCTAAACATTGCTCTAACAAAAGACCAGCATTAAAAACAAAGCCTAAGTACGCATAATTAAAAATCTGCCGCCGCGCCGGCCTATGCATCGCTGGTGTGAGATGAGACGTTGATAACTTGTCCTGGCGACATGCCGCCGTTGGTGCACTCCGCATCCCCCCTGCTGAAGTCGACTGTGTCCTCGTCTTCGTCCTCAGCGCCGCCCTCAAGGTTGTAGTACTCGTAGTAGTGGTTGCGCCAGAGCTTGCGTTGGTACTCCATCGCCGATTCCTCGACAGACAGACTCTTCTCTACCTCGACCTCGGACACGCGCAACTCCTCCTCCCGGCGCTCCTCGATCTCTGCCGCCTCTTGCATCTCCAGCTCCCGCTCGGCGACCTCATGAGGAAGCAGGTGCTCCATGGCCACCGCCGCCATTTCACACGTGGGTTCCATGCTGGAGTCTGAGGTGTCCTGGAATATCTTCGCGTGTGCATCCTCGATCTTGGCATGGATGGCCTTGACCCGGGCCAGGGCGACATCAGCGGCACGGACGGCAGCTCGAGCGCTCTCGGCATTCGTAGCCACCGTTGCAGCAGCAGCTGCAGCCGTCTCGGCTACTGCGGCTGCCCTCTTGGCGGAAGCGGCCGCGCTCAATGTGGATGCGGTGGCACTCTCGGCATAGGCGGCCGTGCTCTCGGCGCAGGCGGCAGCGCTCGGGGGGGGGGGACACGGCCATCGTACGGGCCTTCATGAAGCGTTTCCACGGCCTCATCTTTGCAAGACGGGGGTGTGGGAATGGGGATCAGGATTCGTGGATTCGGGGGTTGCCGACACTAGAGCAGACGAGCCGGCGAAGCTTAAGGAGGGAGACTTAAATAGACCCAGATATTTTCATCGCAAACGGTTCCTAGAAAACAACTGTGTGTGATGTTATAGATATTTTTTATTCGCTGTGAAAGAAGAATTTGGAATAAAGTGCCAACGGATGGTGTTTTAAATGAACAAAAAATTTTGTAGTACTAATACAACTCTCATGTCAATTTTGGAAATTTTCATGGGTCATTTGACCTTCTAAGACATTTAAGTGATTTTCTAGCCATTTAATGACCGTAATTGAAATTTGAACTACATGTACATGCAACAGCTAACCATAACGGTTTGAAAACTCATATTTCGTGTACTTGTGTGCGATTTAATTCCATGTACAGTAAATTGGAAGGAATTTTCAAACATATTGGTCTAACGGCTATGACACAATTAATCATGGAGTGACATGGCATTTTAATTCCAAAAAATTAAAAAAAATCAGAAACACATGAAACCTTGGTTGATGTAATGTCATGCCACCAAGATGATGTGGTAAAAAGTTGGCATGTTTGACCAAAGTTTGGACACACACCCCTCACAAACCAGATCAACTCACTAGAAGGCTCGTGGTTCCGAGAGGGAACAATGCATGTTTGATACGAACGGGACATAGCTTCCTCTTACGGCCTTCAAATTTTTTTCTATGTCTAACGTGCACTACTACAACTGTAATGTGAAATTTTTGAAAATTCTAGGGGTCATTTGACCTTTTAAAGACATTTAAGTGATTTTCTAGCCATTTAATGGCCATAATTCAAATTTGAACTACATCTACATGCAACGCGTAACTGAAACGGTTTGAAAAATCATATCTCTGTACTTGTGTGCGAGTTAATTCCATGTACAGTAAACTAGAAGGAATTTTCAAACATATTTGTATCACGACATGGACACACACTGGTGTGCGTCGGTCCTAAACAAACGGTTTAAAACCCCTTTCCGCGACGTCATTTGGAACCGTCGCCAAGTGAGTGTGGGCGATAGGGGGGTCCTTCCCACACGACCCAGAAACTGTCGGGGATAGGGCCCCTACAGTACTCCTACTCGTTTCTGCTTGCATTGCCATCGCAGTCGGTATTCTGTGGTGCTACGTTTACGACGCGTGGCCCATCACAAACGGTTCACTATTATAGAACGTGTATGATGCGCGACCCATCACAAATGGTTCACCGTTAAGAAGATTAGCTAATCGTCGTACGAGTGCCGGACATGATTACGAAACGTCGGACCATCGTAACATCGTCGTACACGACAACTATCGCACACGCTATTCTGTGGTGAAGCGTTTACGATGCCTACTTCATCAGAACCAGTTCATGGTTGCGAATCGTGTACGATAAGGCAACTAACACAAACATTTAGTTTGCCCGCACCGTTTGTGATATTGTCTCACATCGCACACGCTTTGCAAACGGAAACTGTGTGCAGGCTTGCACACGTTTCCTCTCTGTGAACCGTCTCGAATTATGGTGCATATCGCAAACGTTTGTGTTTTACCAACCGCGTGTGCCGTAACAACCTGGAGAGCGTAATTTCACCATAATTTAATTGCTGCTTTTCCAACCGGATTTGGATTTGAATTTGAATGTATGCTACATCTTTATTCATATCCATCAGGTTCAAACAACTAATGCATTATTCGATTCATAGGTACATATGTTCAAGAATTACATAACAACCAAATAAAGAATGATGAACCACAGTTGCATACTTGTACTATTAAAGACGGTAAAGAAAGAGGCGAAATATATTCTGGTAGCTGAACAAGGTGAAGCGGAATGCCCATATTATGCCCTCCTCCATGCAGAAGGCACGCACGACTCTAGTCCAACCCCTTGTGATGGCCGACTGCCCATCCTTCACGGTCTTCATGAAAACATCTAGATAATCATCGTGTTCTGGTAGAAATACTTTAACCTTTGCATGCCCACCAATCATGTAGTTTGAGAGGTAATCTTGAGTAAACTGCTTTGGCAACCACTGCAAAGGAATAAGACTTCAGACATTGTCATCTAACACAACTCAATATGGGCAGTAAAAAGAAGGCTGTAGAGTTCTTACTTACCATCCCGCAGTTTGCTGTTGTCTTGGATAAAGTGTAAACAAATAGTTTAATTGCCATCTTTGGACCCATTTTACTAACAATCTTTATCAGCTTCCTCACTTGATGCTGGTTCATCGATATCTCATTGCCCCATACGCAGAAAGGGTCCAAACGCGGATCTTTACCAATGACATGTGCCTAAAAGCACCAAGTTTATATTAGAAGCTAAACAACAATGGCAGAATGATGTAGTACAACACTCTTTTATAATATGTCTATATACATCCGTATGTGGTAGTCCATTTGAAATCTCTAAAAAGATAAATATTTTGGAACGGAGGGAGTATCTTATAACATCCAATATACTCACATATTAGATGAATTAACATCTTATATTATGGGCCGGAAGGAGTTTAGTTCGTTCTTAAAAATTATCTGCTACTATATCCACGGGTTACAGTTAGTTTGAGCTAGTACGGGCTCAAACAGCCCTAAAGTATATGTAAACATGAGGGCTAGTTTGAGCTAGTTGCATCTATAACCCACCCAAAAAAACTAGTATCCAACCCAAGAGCTGCTAATTGGAGCTAGTTCTCCTAGTGCATTTATTATCAATCTAACCCTGCCATCCAAACAACTCTTTGGATGGAGTTAGTTCAGGGTTAGTAATGAGCTAGAAACTAACTCTAACCTCTAGCTAAGTTGAGTATCCAAACAGGGCTGTGTTGTTGCTGTTGCTGCTGCTGCTCTTCTATGTATATCTAGACATCATTAGAACATTAATGTAACACTCTTCCTTGTTGCTATGTAGCCTAGGATTGCATATTTAGACATTAATTATAGTGCATGTTGCTATGTAGCCTCAGATATATTACATATGGTCCTAGTTAACCTAAGGAAAAATGGGTTGCAGATATATTCAGTTAAAAGTCCGATTCACCGATTAGTCCCTTATCAGCAGCCGCCCTATATGGTACCAGCTACGGATATCCTGAACAGTGAGCAGATATAAGCCATGGGATGAACCTAACCTCGATGGAAAACAGCAGTCGTTCCCAAAATTGTCCTGTGTAGGTACATTAAGAAGCATGTTAAGCACAACAGGCTAAACATCAACCAAAATTACACATGGCAGACAAAATAATCTCCAAAAGATAGCTTTAGTGTGCAGGTTTAAGCACGTTAGTAAAGCAAAACAAGTGGAAAGGTGTGCTAACTGCAACAGGCCTAACATTTAACAACAAGCAAACATGGTCATTCAAACTGGTATTGTGCCGGTCTAAGTACACTAGTTATGGTTAAATAAAAATGGAAAGGCGTGCTAACTACAAGATGCAGCAACCAAATGTAGTCATTCATAGTGGTATTGTTGAAACTGGTACTGATGAAATTGAACTGCACAGTTCATACTTGCACATATAGAACATCACGTTGTGAATAACTGGAATAAACAAGGCATACTACGAACAACCAAAGATAGCATTTGAAACTGAACATATGCTAACTACAAACAACCGAACAATCAAAAAACTTTAAAAGAGGTGTATGCTAGCTACAACAGGCTTAACAGCAAGAAAATATATGCATTCCTATTGGTATGTTTAAAACTGGATTGATGAAATGTACTGCATAATAAATAATTGCACATATAGAGCATCACATTGTGAACAACTGAAATAAACAAATCATGGGTTTCCTCACTTGTCACAGATGGGCTCGTTCCCATGGGAAGAGCACGAACCCTGGATGCGCTCCATGTTGTCGCAGATGGGCTCCTTCCCCTTGGAAGAGCACGGCTGTAGGGTGCCCTCCCTGATGTCGCAGACGGGCGCATTCCCCTTGGAAGAGCAGATGGGCTCTTTCCCCTTGGAAGAGCCGGAGAGGGTGCCCTCCTGGTGGTCGCCGTCGATGAGGTCTGACTTGGAAGCTGTGGATCCCAAGCCAGCGTCGCAGAACGTGTCCTTCAGAAATGACAAAAGGGGCTCGATGGCGATGTAGAATGGCAAATTGTTGACAGCGAGCCAGAGGAGATCAGTGGCGGGGCCATGGATGAGATCGACGGCTTTTGAACCCGAGGGGTTGGGGGTGGGCCACTTAACCTGTGACACAGCCCGCCTCAGGGCGTCGCTGTCGATGACCTCGATGTCGTAGCCGACGGACAAGACATGCCCGCATACTCTAGCCCGTTGCTTGAGTGCCTGCCGCCAGTAATGGTCGTCAGCTTCCTCGGCAACGTCAGGCGAAGAGACCGCTATACACCTCTTTTGGGCCAGTCGCTCCTCGAGCTCCACGAGAAGTGTAGCCGGGCTTAGGCTGCGACGCTCTGGAGTGGGGGATGGGGATGGGCATCTGTGGGAAAGGGGGCGTTTGGCAGGCGTCATCTAAGAAACTCAGGGCGGCCTCGGTATGGAGATCGGTGGGTAAGCTGCACGGGCAAACCGGCAGATGTTGACAATGGAGGTCTTGCGGCGGCGGCGGGGGGGACTTTGCTAGGGTTTCGAGCGAGGGAGTGTGTGTGTGTGTGCGCGCGCGCGCATGCCCGAGGAGGTTTTGGTGTGTGTATGTGTGTGTGGAGGGGGGTGTTTGAGGAAATGACGCGGGTACTGAAAATTTTACTACGCGGGAGTGAAATGCCGGGATATTGAAATTTTTGATGATAGTGCATCACACACGGTCCGGAGATAACAACCGTGTGTTATGAAAAAGAAAAACCCTCGAGGCGGGCAGATATTTTCGATGCAGGCGGGATTGGGAACAAGAAACATCGCACACGGTCCGGAGATAACAACCGTGTGTTATGAAACAGAAAAACCCTCGAAGCGGGCAGATATTTTTGAGAGGGGGAGCCTCGTGGAGTCCAATGTATTGTGCGGATGTGTGCGTGACAGGTGCACTGGCGTGGCACATGGTTAGTTTGAGTGAACCGTGTCTGTTGCATCATCTGACTTTTCTAATGTTCATAAATTTGGCGAAAAATGACGCAGGAGAGGGTCAGAACACGAACACACTTGCATGTGGACCAAATTTATGTATCAAAAGGGTGGTTTGATTTTCAAATACCAAATGCAACTTTGATGTGGCACCTCTCTCGCAAAGCGCACGGTATTGCTTGCTCCCACCCTCTCGTCTCGGCATGAAGGGAATCCTAAGCTATGAATGCATGCCCCCTCCCCCTCAACCGAGGTTCGCCTAGCAAAGTGCGAAGTAGCTAGCAGCCCCCCTCCTCCCTCGTGTCGGCACGAAGGGAATCCTAAGCTATATATGAATGCATGCCCCCTCCCCCTCAACCGAGGTTCACCAAGCAAAGTGCGAAGTAGCTAGCAGCCC
>NC_057805.1:303103929-303119212 GCF_018294505.1 Triticum aestivum | reverse complement strand
CCCCACACACACACACTTTCAGTCGGCGGGCCAGAGAGGCATATATCTCACCAAGATGGATCGTAAAACGGACCAAGAATAATCCACCTTGGTTGTACAACCTCTCTCTTGTTGTTGGTCAAAGTGAAGTCCGTCCATGTGACCCCGGAGATGGGCTAGCTCGCCAATAATCACGCAAGTAGCTAGTCCCCGAAGACAACCACCGCATGTGTGTGGCCCAAAAATATGTATGGAGAGGTGTGTTTTTGAGTAACAATGAACAACTTTGATGTGTCATCGTGATTTCGAACTAGAAATCCCCACACTGAGTGAGGGTTAGGTTGACGATGCATATGTATGTTACACCACACTTCAAGCCAACGATGGGGATTCATATATGCATGCATCCATGCATAGTATATGCGCTCAAACTTAATTAGGTCTGAATCTCACCATGACCTATACTACGATAACACAAACCAAATGAAGAATCCGCCATGGTAACCTATCTTGTTTTTTGGTCAAGGTGATCATGGATGTCCACGCGGGCCCACGAATATATAGGCTTGTCGCCGATAACCACGCGAGGGAGTATATCGTTCGAAGGCAACCACTACATGAATATGTATGGAGGTGATGCATGCATGCATGTTTGAATACACAACATTGATCTGGCGCGTGTGTCAAAAATCATACACTAGCTCCCCGCACAGAGCGAGATCGGTTCATGATGGTGTCTTTGTACTAGCCACTTAGACTCGATGGGAGGGATTCATGCGTACACATGCATATGTGTGTGCTCAAAGTGTATCATGCATGTCAGCGCAGAGCGAAAATAATAATCCCCTCCTAAGTCAAATTAACCTCTCTTGTTGTTAGGCAAAAAGAAGTGATGGACCAAGCGGGCCCACAAATGGAAAGCATCGATATCGCTGATAACCGCTTAAGTGGGTGCGAGAGGACAACCACCACCGCTTTGCATGTGGGGCAAACATATATATGTTGAGTACCCAAAATACATAACTTTGATGTGCCACATGCCTCAAAAACCGTAAACCATGCACCCACAGAGAGCGAGGTTCATATCAAGCGTACTACATATGATGGTCCCCTTCCCCCCTCTTCACCGCATACTATATGCTCCTGCCGTAATATATGTACAACCCAAAAGAATCCTCATCAATGGTGAAATTAATTAACCTCTCCCGAGGTAGGTCAAAGTGATGCATGCATCGACGATGGCCGCGTGGGCCCACAGATGGAAGCGTCACACATGAGTGTCCTAGCTAGGATATATATGCATTTGGCCCAAAAAGGTGTTGTGTGATGTTTGAATAACCAATTTCACAATTTTGATGTGGCACGTACCTCGGTAACCAAAAAGTCCCGACACTGAGTGAGGTGTACTTGTTCACGGACGCATACGTATAGTATATATGCTAGTCCCCTCCCACCTCTTCGACGCGTACTATATACCACCATAACACAAACAAAAAAGATTATACTTTGCTGGTCAAATGAACCTCACTGCCGGCTATTCGTCAAAGTAGTGGACGACGACCTCACGGGCCCACAGAAAACATCACACGCGAGTATCGAGTGTCGTGTAGGACAACCAATGACTGCATGTGGCCAAAACATTTATGTATGAAAGGTTTGTCTAATTTTTAAATAATGATTTCATGACTCTGATGTGGCACTAGCCTTCCTAACAAAATGGCCAACCCACACGGTGGCTCACAACTCGTAGTGTACTGCGAGCCACCCGCCACCCCCAGACGCACACACCCACACACACACCGCGAATCCACAGCAACTATGATGCATGTTAAATTAATTATCCCGCAGTGAACATACATGTTACCAAAGGAGGGACGTTTTAATTTCAAAAAATTCACAGATATCATTAAGATGTTTTAGTACATTGATTGACTTCCTATGGGTATAATGTGCAAAAATCAAATTGGAGCTATATGCACACGTGACAGTGCACCTAAATGGATTGCAAAAACACATGTGTCTCACTGGGTGCATGTTTACTCCCCGTGCAACAAATTTCAAACATTGAGAATCTTGATTTTTAAATTCTAGTATATCCAAAACTTATTTGAAGTTCATGAAACTTATCGTGTTGTCATATGGACACCAATACAAAGTGGCATTGTACTTTTTTGGGTCAAATTTGAGACCAGTTTTGATGTAATCTTTATCTAATTACAGACGGTAGATTATTAATAATTGGGAACCAATATCCCAAACGGATTATTTATTCGAACCGTGAGCGTTAGACCAACCATGGATACGTGCCATGCTTTGGTTAAGCAATAAAGCGGCAGCATTAATCATCCAAATAGAAAAACAATATACGTGCTGTCGCGCGACCCGTGTGGCGTGCGAGCAGGCGTGAGTTGACGGGACGCATGCGAGCAGTCCGCCGCGCAGGCAGACGGGGAGGCGTGCGTGCAGGTGTGTGAACTGACGGAGGCGTGCTCGCTGTCCAGTGTCATCGGGAGGCGTGCGAGTAGCTCTATGAAACTTTGGTAGGTGCTACCTCTTCAGCACTGCGTTGGTTTTCCCTTGAAGAGGAAAGGGTGATGCAGTAAAGTAGCATAAGTATTTCCCTCAGTTTTTGAGAACCAAGGTATCAATCCAGTAGGAGATCACGCACGAGTCCCTCACACCTACACAAACAAATAAGAACCTCGCAACCAACGCGATAAAGGGGTTGTCAATCCCTTCACGGTCACTTACGAGAGTGAGATCTGATAGATATGATAAGATAATATTTTTGGTATTTTTATGATAAAGAGAAATAAAGATGCAAAGTAAAAATAAAAAGCAATAGAAATAACTAAGTGTTGGAAGATTAATATGATGGAAAATAGACCCGGGGACCATAGGTTTCACTAGTGGCTTCTCTCAAGAGCATAAGTATTACGGTGGGTAAACGAATTACTGTCGAGCAATTGATAGAATTGAGCATAGTTATGAGAATATCTGGTATGATCATGTATATAGGCATCACCTCCGCGACAAGTAGACCGAAACGATTCTGCATCTACTACTACTACTCCACACATCGACCGCTATCCAGCATGCATCAAGAGTATTAAGTTCATAAGAACAGAGTAATGCTTTAAGTAAGATGACATCACGTAGAGGGATAAACTCATGCAATATGATATAAACCCCGTCTTTTTATCCTCGATGGCAACAATACAATACGTGTCATTTCCCTTTCTGTCACTGGGATCGAGCACCGCAAGATTGAACCCAAAGCTAAGCACTTCTCCCGTTGCAAGAAAGATCAATCTAGTAGGCGAAACCAAACTAATAATTCGAAGAGACTTTCAAAGATAACCAATCATACATAAAAGAATTCATAGGAGATTCAAATATTGTTCATAGATAAACTTGATCATAAACCCACAATTCATCGGATCTCGACAAACACCCCGCAAAAGAAGAGTACATCGAATAGATCTCCAAGAAAATCGAGGAGAACTTTGTATTGAGATCCAAAGAGAGAGAAGAAGCCATCTAGCTAATAAGTATGGACCCGAAGGTCTGAGGTAAACTACTCACACATCATCGGAGAGGCTATGGTGTTGATGTAGAAGCCCTCCATGATCAATGCCCCCTCCGGCGGAGCACCAAAAAAGGCCCCAAGATGGGATCTCACGGGTACAGAAGGTTGCGGCGGTGGAAATAGGGTTTTGGCTCTGTATCTGATATTTTGGGGGTACGTAGGTATATATAGGAGGAAGTACGTCGGTGGAGCAACGAGGGGCCCACAAGGGTGGAGGGCGCGCCCAGGGGGTAGGCACGTCCCCCTGCCTCATTCCTTCCTCGTTGATTACTTTACGTAGACTCCAAGTCCTCTGGATCACGTTTGTTCCGAAAATCACGTTCCCAAAGGTTTCATTCCGTTTGGACTCCGTTTGATATCCTTTTCCTTCGAAACAGTGAAATAGGCAAAAAAACAGTAATTTGGGTCGGGCCTCCGGTTAATTGGTTAGTCCCAAAAATAATATAAAAGTGTATAATAAAGCCCATTAAACATCCAAAACAGAATATAATATAGCATGGAACAATCAAAAATTATAGATACGTTGGAGACGTATCAAGCATCCCCAAGCTTAATTCCTGCTCGTCCTCGAGTAGGTAAATGATAAAAACAGAATTTTTGATGTGGAATGCTACTTAGCATAATTTTCAATGTAATTCTCTTATTTGTGGTATGAATATTCAGATCCAAAAGATTCAAGATAAAAGTTTAATATTCACATAAAAAATAATAATACTTCAAGCATACTGACTAAGCAATTATGTCTTCTCAAAATAACATGGCCAAAGAAAGTTATCCCTACAAATCATATAGTCTGGCTATGCTCTATCTTCATCACACAAAGTATTTAAATCACGCACAACCCCGATGACAAGCCAAGCAATTGTTTCATACTTTTGGTGTTCTCAAACTTTTTCAATCTTCACGCAATACATGAGTGTGAGCCATGGACATAGCACTACATGTGGAATAGAATGGTGGTTGTGGAGAAGACAAAAAGGAGAAGATAGCCTCACATCAACTAGGCGTATCAACGGGCTATGGAGATGCCCATTAATAGATATCAATGTGAGTGAGTAGGGATTGCCATGCAACGGATGCACTAGAGCTATAAGTATATGAAAGCTCAACAAAAGAAACTAAGTGGGTGTGCATCCAACTCGCTTGCTCACGAAGACCTAGGGCATTTTGAGGAAGCCCATCATTGGAATATACAAGCCAAGTTCTATAATGAAAATTTCCCACTAGTATATGAAAGTGATAAAATAAGAGACTCTCTATCATGAAGATCATGTGCTACTTTGAAGCACAAGTGTGGCAAAAGGATAGTAGCATTGTCCCTTCTCTCTTTTTCTCTCATTTTTTTATTTGGGCCTTTTCTCTTTTTTATGGCCTCTTTTTTTTCTCTTCTTTTTTATTTTTATTTTTCGTCGGGATTCTCATCCCGACTTGTGCGGAATCATAGTCTCCATCATCCTTTCCTCACTTGGGACAATGCTGTAATAATGATGATGATCACACTTTTATTACTTACAACTCAACAATTACAACTCAATACTTAGAACAAAATATTACTCTATGTGAATGCCTCCGGCGGTGTACCGGGATATGCAATGAATCAAGAGTGACATGTATGAAAGAATTATGAACGGTGGCTTTGCCACAAATACGATGTCAACTACATGATCATGCAAGGCAATATGAGAATGATGGAGCGTGTCATAGTAAATGGAACGGTGGTAAGTTGAATGGCAATATATCTCGGAATGGCTATGGAAATGCCATGATAGGTAGGTATGGTGGCTGTTTTGAGGAAGGTATATGGTGGGTGTATGATACCGGCGAAAAGTGCACGGTATTAGAGAGGCTAGCAATGGTGGAAGGATGAAAAGTGCGTATAATCCATGGAATCAACATTATTCATAAAGAACTCATATACTTGTTGCAAAAATCTACAAGTAATCAAAGCAAAGTATTACGCGCATGCTCCTAGGGGGATAGATTGGTAGGAAAAGACCATCGCTCGTCCCCGACCGCCACTCATAAGGAAGACAACCAATAAATAAATCATGCTCCGACTTCATCACATAACGGTTCACCATACGTGCATGCTACGAGAATCACAAACTTTAACACAAGTATTCCTCAAATCCACAACTACTCAACTAGCATGACTCTAATATCACCATCTTCATATCTCAAAACAATTATCAAGCATCAAACTTCTCATAGTATTCAATACACTCATAAGATTTTTTTTACTAATCTTGGATGCCTATCATAATTAAAGCAAATTACCATGCTGTTTTGTAGGACTCTCAAAATAATATAAGTGAAGCATGAGAGAACAATAGTTTCTATTAAACAAATCCACCACCGTGCTCTAAAAGATATAAGTGAAGCACTAGAGCAAAAACTATATAGCTCAAAAGATATAAGTGAAGCACATAGAGTATTCTAATAAATTCCGAATCATGTGTGTCTCTCTCGAAAGGTGTGTACAGAAAGGATGATTATGGTAAACTAAAAAGCAAAGACTCAAATCATACAAGACGCTCCAAGCAAAACACATATCATGTGGTGAATAAAAATATAGCTCCAAGTAAAGTTACCGATGGACGAAGACGAAAGAGGGGATGCCTTCCGGGGCATCCCCAAGCTTTGGCTTTTTGGTGTCATTAAATTATCTTGGGGTGCCATGGGCATCCCCAATCTTAGGCTCTTGCCACTCCTTGTTCCATAATCCATCAAATCTTTTACCCAAAACTTGAAAACTTCACAACACAAAACTTAACAGAAAATCTCGTGAGCTCCGTTAGCGAAAGAAAACAAAACACCACTTCAAGGTACTGTAATGAATTCATTCTTTATTTATATTGGTGTTAAACCTACTGTATTCCAACTTCTCTATGGTTTATAAACTATTTTATTAGCCATAGATTCATCAACATAAGCAAACAACACACGAAAAACAGAATCTGTCAAAAACAGAACAGCCTGTAGTAATCTGTAACTAACGCAAACTTCCGGAACTCAGAAAAATCTACCAAAATAGGACGACCTAGACAATTTGTTTATTTATCTACTGCAATTGTAATCAGTATTTTATCACGTTCTGGTGATTTTTAACAATTGTTTTCGTGAACAGAAAGTTTCTGGAATTTTCAGCAAGATCAAATAACTATCATCCAAGAAGATCCTATAGGTTTAACTTGACACAAACACTAATTAAAACACAAAACCACATATAACCAGAGGCTAGATGGATTATTTATTGAATAGCAGCAAGGAAAAATATTGGGTTGTCTCCCAACAAACACTTTTCTTTAAAGCCTTTTAGCTAGGCATTGATAATCTTAATGATGCTCACATGAAACACAAGAATTGAAGCGCAAAGAGAGCATCATAAAACATGTGAAAAACACATCTAAGTCTAACATACTTCCTATGCATGGGCATATTATAGGCAAACAAATTATCATAGCAAGCAAAAACTAGCATATGCAAGGAATAGGAAAGAAACAATAGCAATCTCAACATAACAAGAGGTAATTTAGCAACATGAAAATTTCTACAACCATATTTTCCTCTCTCATAATAATTACATGTAGGATCATAAGAAAATTCAACAATATAGCTATCACATAACATATTCTCTCTGTGATCCACATGCATGCAAAGTTGACACTCTTCCAAAATAGTGGGATTAACATTAACTAAAGTCATGACCTCTCCAAACCCGCTTTTATCAAAAATTTCATAAGATTGAACATTCTCCAAATATGTGGGATCTAAAGTTGAAACTCTTCCAAACCCACTTTCAATATTATTGCAAATACTATTATCAATCTCATATTCATCATGGGGCTTAAATAAATTTTCAAGATCATAAGAAGAATCACCCCAATCATGATCATTGCAATAAGTAACAGACATAGCAATACTAGCATCCCCAAGCTTAGGGTTTTGCACATTATTAGCACAATTGACATCAAGAGAATTTATAGTCAAATCATTGCAATCATGCTTTTTGTTCAAGGAGCTATCATGAATCTCTTCATAAATTTCTTCATCATAATTTTCAGATTCACGAATTTCAAGCAAAACTTCATAAAGATAATCTAGTGCACAAAACTCACTAGCAATTGGTCATCATAATTGGATCTCTTAAAAAGATTAGCAAGGGGATGAGGATCCATATCAATAGATTTTTACCAAGCGAAGATGCAAGCACATAGAAGGCACATGGAAACACAAGCAAACAAAAAAGACGAACGGAAGAGGGGCGAATAAAACGACAAAGGTGAAGTGGGGGAGAGGAAAACGAGAGGCAAATGGCAAATAATGTAATGCGAGGGATAAGAGTTTGTGATGGGTACTTGGTATGTCTTGACTTGTGCGTAGACTCCCTGGCAACGGCGCCAGAAATCCTTCTTGCTACCTCTTGAGCACTGCGTTGATTTTCCCTTGAAGAGGAAAGGGTGATGCAGTAAAGTAGCGTAAGTATTTCCCTCAGTTTTTGAGAACCAAGGTATCAATCCAGTAGGAGATCACGCACGAGTCCCTCACGCCTACACAAACAAATAAGAACCTCGCAACCAATGCGATAAAGGGGTTGTCAATCCCTTCACGGTCACTTACGAGAGTGAGATCTGATAGATATGATAAGATAATATTTTTGGTATTTTTATGATAAAGAGAAATAAAGATGCAAAGTAAAAATAAAAAGCAATAGAAATAACTAAGTGTCGGAAGATTAATATGATGGAAAATAGATCCGGGGGCCATAGGTTTCACTAGTGGCTTCTCTCAAGAGCATAAGTATTACTGTGGGTAAACGAATTACTGTCGAGCAATTGATAGAATTGAGCATAGTTATGAGAATATCTAGGTATGATCATGTATATAGGCATCACGTCCGCAACAAGTAGACCAAAACGATTCTGCATCTACTACTATTACTCCACACATCGACCGCTATCCAGCATGCATCTAGAGTATTAAGTTCATAAGAACAGAGTAATGTTTTAAGTAAGATGACATGATGTAGAGGGATAAACTCATGCAATATGATATAAACCCCATGTTTTTATCCTCGATGGCAACAATACAATACATGTCGTTTCCCTTTCTGTCACTGGGATCGAGCACCGCAAGATTGAACCCCAAAGCTAAGCACTTCTCCCATTGCAAGAAAGATCAATCTAGTAGGCCAAACCAAACTGATAATTTGAAGAGACTTGCAAAGATAACCAATCATACATAAAAGAATTCAGAGGAGATTCAAATATTGTTCATAGATAAACTTGATCATAAACCCACAATTCATCGGATCTCCACAAACACACCGCAAAAGAAGATTACATCGAATAGATCTCCAAGAAGATCGAGGAGAACTTTGTATTGAGATCCAAAGAGAGAGAAGAAGCCATCTAGCTAATAACTATGGACCCGAAGGTCTGAGGTAAACTACTCTCACATCATCGGAGAGGCTATGGTGTTGATGTAGGAGCCCTCCATGATCAATGCCCCCTCCGGCGGAGCGCCGGAAAAGGCCCCAAGATGGGATCTCACGGGTACATAAGGTTCCGGCGGTGGAAATAGGTTTTTGGCTCCGTATCTGATAGTTTGGGGGTACGTAGGTATATATAGGAGGAAGAAGTACGTCGGTGGAGCAACGAGGGGCCCACGAGGGTGGAGGGCGCGCCTAGGGGGGTAGTGCGCCCCCTGCCTCGTGCCTTCCTCGTTGATTACTTTACGTAGACTCCAAGTCCTCTGGATCACGTTTGTTCCGAAAATCACGTTCCCGAAGGTTTCATTCCGTTTGGACTCCATTTGATATCCTTTTCCTTCGAAACACTGAAATAGGCACACAAAAACGCAATTTGGGCTAGGCCTCCGGTTAATAGGTTAGTCCCAAAAATAATATAAAAGTGTATAATAAAGCCCATTAAAATCCAAAACAGAATATAATATAGCATGGAACAATCAAAAATTATAGATACGTTGGAGACGTATCAGTAGGCATGGCATCAGTTCGGTGCGCAGGCTCACCAGGAGGTGAGCCATCGGTTTGACCGCCGCCCGCCTCTCTCCCACTACTCCATATTAATGGTGCGCCCGAGCGGCCGCACCCCCATCCTGGCTACGCACACACAATCCTCTCTCTCCGCTTGCAACCTCGACACCGCTCTCGGTCCTCAAAGCCGTCAGTGTATGAGGATGTCGCCAAAGCGCCCCATCAGAGGGAGTGGCGACGCCGGGGCTGCTAAAGCACCAGAGCATGGTGTGGAGATGGAGACAGAGGTTGCTGTCACCGCCGGCGAGTTATCGCTGCACCCTGACGTCGTCAACGGCGTCAAGCTTCCACAGCCGGATGCGGAGTTCCACACCGACTCAGACGACCACTCTGGCGACGACTCCGACGACCACTCCGGCGATGACTCCGACGACGACGGATAGCTGGTTCGTCATCAATACCCATTTATGTGTCAAATAGATCATTGGGTTTCTCTAGTTACTCCTGCCTCCCCCTTTTTGGAATAGAAATCCTGTGGTTATGTTCTCCCAATCCATGAAATCTGAGTAAGTTTCGTTAGATCCGTGTAGTGTATTGATTGTTTGAATGGTACAGGTGATAAGTGATTAGTTGTTTCACCTGTGCAAATGATTTATGCTAGTAATCTGACTAGGGTTAGTGTTCGTGCTAATAATTCCTAGTCAGGACTTGACAATTGATTTTGAATGACCTACATATGTTTGTGCCATTATTTTCTTCAAGATTGGTCTGTACATAGACGACTGTGCTTAAAAATCGAACCATAATCTCTGAATATGTATAAATAGCCATAAATTCCTAATCCTACTTCACGGCATGTAATCAGTGATTTGATGCCAAATTTGTTTTACTATATGTATAGGTGATGTCTGACGATGTGGACAGCGAGGATGAAGATGCCCAGAGGAGGTACAAGAGGCAAATCCTGAGGGAGCTTTATGCGGGAATGCATAACAGGCGTATTAGGACCTGGAATGACGGCTATGGATGCCCATTTTGCAACCACAAGATTCATGACGTGTATCTAAGTGTTCTTGCGCATGCAAGAGGACGGGCCGTTGGCTCCTTCAAGCAGAAGTATTCTCGCAGGGTGGCACACGGCGTGTACGCTGAGTACCTGGAGAAGCTTCAACATCATGCCGGCTGCATGTGAGATGAGATGTGGGATGGATCGAACTATGTACGCTTGAGTATGCTTAATGCCGGTTGAACTATGTACTTATGGTTGAACTATGCTTATGTACGTGTACGCTTATTATCTATGTGTGAGTATGTTAAATGTTTCACCAAATTTTGGTAAAAATTACAACGGGTGACCAATAAACCAGGACGGAGGTAGTACGTCAATCACACACTGTTCCCAAAATTGGAACCGTGTGCAACGACTATCATTTTGCCTGCTGCGTCAATCACACACGGTTCGCTCTAGCAAACCATCGCCTCCAAAATTCTTTGTGGGACAGAAAACCCTCACCACCCAATTCAAAAAAGAAAAAAGAAAACCCTCACCATCCCCACGTCACAAAAACCCTCACCCCGCCCACCACCCACCTCGGCCCCTCCGGTACGTTCCCCATTCACACCTGCACAAGCTCCTCCGCGTCTATGCCATGGCACCGCCTATCACGGTGGTAAACACTTAGCTCGACGCCTGTCGCTGCCGCCGCCAGCCTGCCGGCAAAACCCACCGCATTTCGCCACTTCCGCTTGCCGCCGCCTATCGCATCGACTTTCTCGACGCTGCTCACGGTCGACCTTGCTCCGCTCGGTTGGGGAATCTGTCGTACTGAGGGTTCTTTCTCATGGATGACAAGGTAACTAATTTAACCAGATATTAAATCATCTCTTATCCCAGTTCATCTGCCTCCTTTAATCACCTGGCGGAAATCGCTGTGAATTCATTTTTATTCGAGCTGATTTGAGGGTTTTCTTTCATCCATAGAATGTACAGTGCGCCGATACTTCAGGACTTGGCGACCGCCGCCAGAGATTCCATCTCATCGTACCAGATAACTTGAGGACGCACGCGGTATGTTCAATCTCACCCTAAATCGGTTGGCATGGCCTACTTTCCTGAACATATTCTAAATATTGCTACATTTGGATAAAAGGTGCCACATGCACCATATACGTCGAAGGGGATTTTTTTCCCCTCTTCTTTCTATATTAGGCAAATTAATGATGTATTGTTCTTTCGATTACTCTCATATTTCCATGACATCATGTTTACCCTATCTGTTGAATTATAGACTTTTGTCCTTCGATTTCAAATGTTGTACAGTTCTTTCAATTTGGGCCCATATTTGCATGTTACCATATTTTCTTTAACAACCCTACCATTTTCTGCAGGACATCCCTCGCTATGCAACAGATTATGTAGTGCACAATTTTTCCCTTTACATACATCAAGGCTCCACGAATGTCATACTGCGCACAAACCATGGATTTACAATCGTTGCTACTGTAAGACTTGATGAACGTGGTGACTCCTATTTTGGCACTGGCTTTTGGAACGAAATTGCAAAGTTTTATGTACTGAAAGCTGGCACTAAAATTGCACTGCACATAGAAGGGCCTGGTCATGAGATATATGCTAACTTCCCCGACAAAATCATCCATCCAGACTTTGTTTGAAATAAGTTTTCTTTTCAACTATCTGCATATGTTGACTTACCCAGCAATGTCAAATGAATTGTCTAGTATTTAAGCAACCAATTATTATTCCCTTATCTTACTATATTCCTACCTAATAACTTCTAGTTATCAATACACTTTTCTATTGCCCTGTTTTAACTAAATATTCCCTGTACTCCCATTTCTATCAGAAAGCGCCGCTGACAAGGAGACTCCGGAGGTGGAGAACGGGGCTGCCAACAAGCGGAGGCGGGGCGAGCTAGAACCGCAAGCGACTCCAGCAGGCCTAGATTTAATCAGCAGCCTCCCCAATGATATGTTGAGAGTCATCATCTCCCTCCTCCCAATCAAATATGGGGCACGGACAACCATCCTTTCCCGGCGGTGGCGCCCCCTATGGAACTCCAGCCCTCTCGACCTCATCGACACCCACGAGCTCTGCTATGGCTATCGCAAAAGCTTGGATGCGTTCTCCAACATCCTCGGCAGTCACCTTCGCCAAACCAAAGGCCTTAGAATGGGCAAGTTCCGTTCCAACAGCAAGGATCGAGCCAAGCTTGACGACTGGTTTCGATCCCCCGCCCTAGATCAGCTCGAGGAGCTCACTTTTGATGATGGGCATATGCGATCACTGCCAATGTCCGCACTCCGCCTCGCGCCCACGCTACGCGTCGCCAAGTTCAGGAACTGCCATTTCCCGCCACTTAATGACACGCCCGCTCTTATTCTACCACGACTGAAGCACCTCGAGCTCGTCGCCATCAGCCTCTCAAAGGGTGACATGGAGCGCCTGCTCTGTGGCTGTACTGCACTCGAGTACCTTCGTCTTCAGGCGATCAATGGGTTGAGTACCTTCCACATCACCTCCATGACTCTCCGGACTATTTATGTGTGTTGCTAGTGCGGCAGGAAGACATCACAAAAGGTGGACCACGGTATGGTCATCCAGGACAGACCTGCACTTGAGAGATTACTTGTAGTTGATCAAGAAGGTCCAACAAGAATCAATGTCATTTCTGTGCCAAAATTGACAGTGGTGGGCTACTCGTTTGACAAATACCCCGAACTTGTTATTGGATCCACACCCGTTCAGGTACAACAGCCGCCTTCTACCTCTCCTTCTACAAATTAACATTATTTCTAATTTTGAAGATGTTTGTTCGTCTGTCATTCAGAAAATGATTCCGACAAGCTTGACCCCGAAACCGCGCACAGTGAAGGTCTTGGCACTAGAATCTATCGGGCCTGACCTGGAGCAAGTTGTCAGTTTCCTGAGATGCTTTTCGTGTCTGGAGAAGCTATATATCGAGGTGATGTTCCTTTCCTGTTAAATGTTAACCATAAGGGAGTTTAATTTGTGACACCTTTTTCCAAGTTTACAATGACAATGTACTACGATTTCTGAAGGTTCTTTTGGAGGATTTTAGTACATACATGCCCCCCCATATTGGTTGCTTGATCCATATGGTTACAATCAATAAGCATTTCTCCTTTGGATTCATTTGTACTAGTTTTCTTAGGGAACTTTTCATCCACTCCAACATCTTGTGAAGAAGGCTACATTTTTCTAGAATTTAATCAAATGCCCATGTTAATCATGTCAGATCGAAGATGGCATGTTAGTGCATTTTACAAAGCCTGCAAACCAAATAGCTAGTCTTGTAGTAATGTTCAAAACTGCATGTAGGCACTAACACATTTTCTTCTTTTGCAGATAAGATTAGGCCGAGTGGTGGATAATGTGATACAATATAATAATCACGTCGAATGCCTAGATCTGCATCTCTCAGAAATTACTTTGAACTCCTACCGAGGTTCCTTACCGGAGATTATATTCGCAGGTTCTTCGTTCTCAGAGCAAGGGTGCTGAAGGAAATGAGGTTTGCCCTACATTTATTTCGCAAAAATGAATGGCCTGTTGATCAGCGCCTGTAGCGACCAGACCTCAAACAGTCTGATCTCTGTGCTTCAGTGTCATCCCTGGATCGGTAATGCTGACACGCACAGTACTTGAGGATTTATAACAGAGTAGCAATCACACACTTATTACATCGAATGTCTCAAATGAGAACTTCTTACAATAAATATGGCTTAAGGCCATCTAATACGATAACAGCGGAAGGCTTGGAAGATAAAGTGAGTCCATCAACTCCAACGGCATCACTGAGTGAAAGACAACGACCTATGGCTCCTTACTCGTCATCTGAAAAGTCTGCAACATGATACGTTGCACTCCGAAACGGGTCAGCACATGGAATATGCTCGCAAGGCAACACAAAAGAGTAATGAACAGAATAATGCTATCACTACATGCATATATGGCTGGTGGAGGCTGTATGTGTAACATCCCAAATTTTCAATTTGGAATGTTATACATAGATCATCATTGCATATCATGTTTTGTTGCATTTTGACAAATCCTCGATAAATCCTAAGCAACTCAAGGACCCTCGGAGAGAGTTGGGGATTTTCTCGAATTTTTAAATTTGAATTTTCAAACGAGGATTTTGGTTTTAATTATTTTTCTCTCCGGAAAAATATTTCATTTTAAAATAAACGAGAGGAGAAAATATGACTTCTCCAAAACATTGAAATACTGGAGGAAAAATGTTAAAATCATTATTTGGAATTTATTTGGATTTGATTTGCAATTTTTATTGCATTTAAAAATATGCATGTTTTCAAAACATTTATTTTTGATTTTAAAAATGTTCACCCTATTCTAGATTTTCTAACTAGACGGGGAAAATTTATTTCATATTTTTCTGATTTTTATTTATTTTTATACGCAATATTTTCCGCGGAACTTTTTTTTTAAAAAAAAGAAAAAAAAACACGCGCCCAAGCCGACGGCCCGCCCCGTCGCCCCTCTCCTCTTCCCGCACGCCTCGCCGCCGCCGGAGTCCGCCATGGCCACGGAAGCCGCCGCCGGAGTCCGCCATGGCCACGGAAGCCGCCGCCGTCTCGGGATGCCCCTTCCCCAAGCCTCCCTAGCCCCCCTCCCATAAATAGACCCCCCCCTCCGTTTCCTCTCACCGCCGCCG
>NC_057805.1:303068295-303103387 GCF_018294505.1 Triticum aestivum | reverse complement strand
CCCTCGCGCCCGAGCCCCGCCACCGGAGCCCCTCGCCGCCCGTCGAGGTACTGCCGCCGGCCGTCTCGTTGTTGACCGGTTTTCTGTAAAAAAAAACCTTTTGTTTTAAAAAAAAACCTAGATCGGTTTTTTTTCGGTTTTCTTATTTCGCGAGCGTTCACCGAACCGTTCGTTTTAACGAACGCGTTCGTCGGTTTTTCTCTGTTAACGAACGTCCGTTATTTAACCGTTCGTCCGTTTTTCTTTTTTGTCGGATTTTCTCGTTATTTTTCTCAGATTCGATTTCTGATCGAATCTTCGAATCTGTTTAACTTTTCGCTCGTTTATCGGAATCAGGCGATTCAAGCGCCTAGAGTTTCATCTCGAAATTATCTTTCCGTTTAACCTACTCAAACAAGTTTTTGCTACAGTAAAATTTGACCTAGATCCAGATTAGCAAACGAAGTTTCTTTCTTTCGCCGTTTGACTTTCGTTGTTTCTTTCGAGTTGATTCTTTTTGCAAACCGGAGTTCTTAAGTTGAACTTTCTGGTTGGATCTTTCATTCGAGTTTTACCTGTGCATTAGATGAGTACTGATTGTATGCTTGTTTGTTTGCGATAGAGTACCCGGAGTGTGCCGCTTGTTACTTCGACTCGTTAGGTTTTGCGGATCATCAGCAAGGCAAGTAACACTTTGATCATATCCCGTTCATACCCAGTTTTATTGCATTAGATCTATTCCCTCAAACATTGCATGGTTAGGATCTAAATAAACTATGGGTATTGGGAAGTAGTTGAGGTAGTACCTATTTCCTGTTTTACTTTATCAAACCTTTGGGAGTTACTTCTACGTTGCTATTATATTGCCATGCTATGCTCGTAGACGTGGATTGGGTTTGAGTGATATCCATGACAGATGTGAGATGTTAATTAATGGTTCAACTTAAGGTGGCAACTAAAACTCACATCTGGGTGGATTGAGGCACCTGGAGAACCCAGTGTTGTCTGTATGTATAAGGTCCGCCACCCAGGCTCAAAGGGATCATAAGATTATTCATGCTGGAAACTTCCGTGTGCAGCCACAAGCTATTATGGGCTCTAGCATAGCTGAGTAGGTTACAGGATCTCTTGAAGAGGTGGACTAGCAGATGTAGGGGAAAGTAGGTGTACCGGTCCATCCAGAGTAGAGAGTGACTGTTTCTGAAAGACTGTGTCTCGATCATCCGTTTCTCAAACATCATGCAGTGCGAGAATCAAGCGGAGGCGATCGAGTCTTGTGGGGAAAAGTGCACAAACCTCTGCAGAGTGTACAAACTGATCATGATTAGCCGTGTCCCCGGTTATGGACAACTTGAGTATCTAGTATCTGGATTATCATTTGAATCTCATCACCGTGATACTTATAATTAATTTTGTTGGGTTAATGATGTTACTTAATTCGGATTGAGTTGGAGGTACCTTCTCAATGTTTCAACCACCATGATAGTTAAATAAAATTTATTCCTTTGCAGTAGGATAAAATTGGCTTTTCGCAAAACTGTAACCATAGAGCTTTCCACCAGCCATATATGCATATAGTATAGCATTATTATTGTTCATTGTTCTCTATGTGTTACATTGCCAGCATATTCTATGTGCTGACCCGTTTTCGGGTTGCAACGTTTCATGTTGCAGACTTTTCAGACGACGAGTAAGGTGCCTTAGGTCGTGGTCTTATACTCAGTGATGCCGCTGGAGTTGATGGACTCACTTATCTTCCAAGTCTTCCGCTGTTATCGTTATTAGATGGCCTTAATCCATGTTATTCATACTTAATCTCTTTGGAGATTTTTGATGTAATAAGTGTGTGATTGCTACTCTGTTATAAATCCTCCATTTGTACTGTGCGTGTCAGCATTACTGATCCAGGGATGACACTGGTGCACAGCAGCACAGGCCATTTGAGGTCTGGTCGCTACAGTATGGTTAATATGTTTTGCGGAAAGCGAATTTTTTCCTACAACAAAGGAATAAATTTTATTTAACTATCATGGTGTTTGTTAAATATTGAGAAGGTTCACCCAACTCAATCCCAATTAAGCATCATCATTAAACCCAATCAAATTATATTAAGAGTGATGAGATCCACATGATAATCCAAGAACTAGATACTCAAGATGTCCATAACCGGGGACATGGCTAACCATGATTAGTTTGTACACTCTGCAGAGGTTTGCGCACTTTTCCCCACAAGACTCGATCTCCTCCGTTGGATTTCTCGCACTACATAATGTTTGAGAAACGGATGACCGAGACACAGTCTTTCCGAAGATGTCCCCTTAACCGATAGATAGGCCGGTACACCTACAATCCCCTACATCTGCTAGCCCATCATGGAAAGGTTTCCCACAGCTTACTCAACTATGCCAGAGCCCATAATGGCATGTGGCTGCACACGGAAGTTTCTAGCATGAATAATATTATGATCCCTTTGAGCCTGCGTGGCATTCCATAGGAGAATCACACGGTACCCCGGGATTTCCAAAAATACAGGCAACACTGGGTTCCCCATGTGCCTCAATCCACCCAGATGTGTATTAAAGTTGCCACCTTAAGTTAACCATTAATTAACAATACTCACCTCTGTCATGAATACACTCAAACCCAAACCACGTCTACGAGCATAGCATAGCAATATAAGCAACGTAGAAGTAACTCCCATAGGTTTGATGATAAACAAGTGAATAGGTACTACCTCATCTACTTCCCAAACCCACAATTTAATCAGATCCTAATCATGCAATTGTTTGAGGATTGATCTAATGCTAAAACTGGGTAGTAAAGAGGTATGATCAAAGTGTTACTTGCCTTGCTGATGATCCGTGAAACCTTGAGACTCGTAGTAGCACGCTTCGCACTCCGGGTACTCTATCGCAAACAAACAAGCATACAATAAGCAATCAAGCAAAGATGCATGGGTAAATCTCAAATAAGAAGATCTAACCAGAAAGTTCAACTTAAGAACTCTAGTTTGCAAAAAGAATCAAATCAAACGAAGCAACAAAACTCAAACTGCGAAAGAAATAAGCTTCGATAACTAATCTGGACTAAAGTCAAATTTTACAGTAGCAAAAACTTGTTTAAGTTGATTAAACAGAAAGAGGGCTTCGAGACAAAACTCTAGGCGCTTGAATCGCCTGATTCCGATAAACGAGCGAAAAGATAAACTAAAACGAAAATCGGATCAGAAATCGCGATCGAAAATAATCGCAAAAAATCCGAGAAAAAGAAAAACTGACGAACAGGCTAACGAACGAATGTTCGCTGTCTGCGGTTAACGAGTGAAAGCCGTTCGTTAAAACGAACGAACGAACGGCGTTCGCTAAATAACTAAACCGGGAAAAAAACGATCTATAAAAAAATAAACCGCGGGTTCTTAAAAAAACGTACGGTTTTCCGAAGAAAACCGGCGGCGGCGGCGGTTGCTACCTCTGGCGAGGCTCCGGCGAGGCGGCGGCGGGTCCGACAGGGCGGCGGGGCGACGGCGGGGCTCCGGCGATGCAGCGGCGGTGGCGGCGAGGGGCGGCGGCGTCGGTAGGCGGCGTCGGGAGGCGGCGGCGGCTTAGGGTTAGGGTTAGGCGCGGGTGGGCTCGGGTGGGCTGGGGGTCGCGGACGGTGGCTTATAAGAGGGGGCCGGCTGGGGAGTCCTGGCCGGTTATGGCCCGGAGTAGGTTCGTTTTTTTTTAATTCCGTGCAGAAAAACAAAAAAAGAAATACTAAACGGACTCCAAAAATCCTGAAATAAATTTTCCCCGTCCTCTAAAAATCTACCAGACAAGGTGTACATTTATTTGGGGCTCTAATGCAATTTTTTAAAATGCATATTTTTCCTAATTCCAAATAAAATAGCGATAAAACTCCGAGTAAAATTCTTATTTGATTTTAATATTAAATCTCCAATATTTCTTTATTTTGAGGAAGTCATTTTATCCTCTCTCTGTTATTTTTATAAAAGAAATATTCAAAGAGAAAATAATTAAAATCAAACTATCCTCTTTTCAAAATTCGTGAAAACTCAAATATGAAAATAACGAAATTCCCAACTCTCTCCGTGGGTCCTTGAGTTGCGTAGAATTTCTAGGATCAAGACAAAATGCAATAAAATATGATATGCAATGATGACCTAATGTATAACATTCCAAATTGAAAATTTGGGATGTTACAAACCTACCCCCTTAAGATGAATCTCGTCCTCGAGATTCGGGTTGGCTAGAAAATAGGTGAGGGTAATCCTTCCGTAGGTCTTCCTCTCGTTCCCCGGTGGCTTCCTCTTCGGTATGGTGGCTCCACTGAACCTTGCAAAACTTGATAACTTTGCTGCATGTAACTCGGCTGGCAAACTCGAGAATCTTGACTGGCTTCTCCTCGTAGGTCAAATCGTTATCCAACTGAATCGCTTCCAGTGGCACTGTATCTCTCAGAGGGATATCAGCCATCTCTGCGTGGCACTTCTTCAACTGAGAAACATGGAACACATCGTGAAGTCCTGACAATCCTTCGGGCAATTCCAACTTGTAAGCAACTTCTCCCATACTTTCCAAAACTTTGTATGGTCCCACAAAACGTGGTGCTAACTTTCCCTTAACTCCAAAGCGCTTCACTCCTCGAAGTGGTGATACACGAAGATACACTCTGTCTCCAACTTTGTAAACTGTCTCCTTGCGTTTAGAATCCGCATAACTCTTCTGCCTGGACTGGGTTACCTTGAGTCTATCGCGAATCAGCTTAACCTTCTCTTCAGACTCTTTAATCAAATTTGGTCCAAACAACTGTCGGTCTCCAACTTCATCCCACAACAACGGTGTCCTGCACCTCCTTCCGTACAATGCTTCAAAAGGGGCCATCTTCAAACTGGCTTGATGGCTATTGTTGTAAGAGAACTCTGCGTAAGGCAAATTATTGTCCCAACTAGATCCATAGTCTAGTGCACAAGCTCTCAACATGTCCTCCAGAATCTGATTGACTCTCTCAGTCTGTCCATCTGTCTGCGGGTGAAAAGTTGTACTGAACTCTAGCCTGGTTCCCAAAGTTTCATGCAACTGATTCCAAACATTTGAGTTAAACTGGGTTCCTCTATCTGATACAATGGTCCTCGGAACTCCATGCAAACATACGATCCTGGTCATGTATATCTTTGCCAACTTAGCACTGGTGTAAGTGGTCTTCACTGGGATGAAATGAGCTACTTTCGTCAAACGATTGACTACAACCCATATCGAGTCATAGCCTGAACGAGTCCTGGGCAATCCCGTGATAAAATACATGCCTAGCTTGTCCCACTTCCATTCGGGTATCAGCAATGGTTGTAGCAATCCTGCTGGCTTCTGATGCTCTGCCTTCACTCTCTAACATACATCACAAACTGCTACATACTCCGCAATATCCTTCTTCATTCCGGTCCACCAGAAGCTATCCTTCAAATCCAGATACATCTTGGTATTTCCTGGGTGAATCGAATATGGCGAATCATGGGCCTCCTACAAAATCAGCTTCCTGATCTCCTGATCATTTGGCACATACACGCGGTCCTCAAACCATAAGGTATCGTGCTCATCCTCACAAAATCCTTTAGCCTTTCCTTTGCTCATCCTTTCCTTTATCTCGGCTATCTCCTTGTCCGTCTTCTGAGCATCTCTGATCTTATCCATCAACGTAGATTGAATCTCCAATGCTGCTACATAGCCTCTCGAAACTATCTCCAAACATAGCTCGCGAAGATCCTCTGCTAACTGATACGTCTCCGTCGTATCTACTTTTCCAAACACTTTTGCCCTTGTTTTGGACTCTAACTTGCATGATTTGAATGGAATTAACCCGGACTGACGCTGTTTTCAGAAGACTTTCCATGGTGTTATTTATGTGCAGAAACAAAAGTTCCCGGAATGACTTGAAACTCCACGGAACATCTATTTGGAAAATAAGAAAAATACTGGAAGAAAAATCCACGTCAGGGGGCCCACACCCTGTCCACAAGGGTGGGGGCGCGCCTACCCCCTAGGGCGCGCCCCCTACCTCGTGGGCCCCCTGACGCTCCACCGACCTCAACTCCAGCTCCATATATTCACTTTCAGGGAGAAAAAAACCAGAGAGAAGGATTCATCGCGTTTTACGATACGGAGCCGCCGCCAAGCCCTAAAACCTCTCGGGAGGGCTGATCTGGAGTCCGTTCGGGGCTCCGGAGAGGGGGATTCGTCGTCGTCGTCATCATCAACCATCCTCCATCACCAATTTCATGATGCTCACCGCCGTGCGTGAGTAATTCCATCGTAGGCTTGCTGGACGGTGATGGGTTGGATGAGATCTATCATGTAATCGAGTTAGTTTTGTTAGGGTTTGATCCCTAGTATCCACTATGTTCTGAGATTGATGTTGCTATGACTTTGCTATGCTTAATGCTTGTCACTAGGGCCCGAGTGCCATGATTTCAGATCTGAACCTATTATGTTTTCATGAATATATGTGAGTTCTTGATCCTATCTTGCAAGTCTATAGTCACCTACTATGTGTTATGATCCGGCAACCCCGAAGTGACAATAATCGGGACCACTCCCGGTGATGACCATAGTTTGAGGAGTTCATGTATTCACTATGTGTTAATGCTTTGGTCCGGTACTCTATTAAAAGGAGGCCTTAATATCCCTTAGTTTCCATTAGGACCCCGCTGCCACGGGAGGGTAGGACAAAAGATGTCATGCAAGTTCTTTTCCATAAGCACGTATGACTATATTCGGAATACATGCCTACATTACATTGATGAATTAGAGCTAGTTCTGTGTCACCCTATGTTATGATTGTTACATGATGAACCGCATCCGGCATAATTCTCCATCACCGATCCAATGCCTACGAGCTTTTCACATATTGTTCTTCGCTTATTTACTTTTCCGTTGCTACTATTACAATCACTACAAAACCCAAAAAATATTACTTTTGCTACTGTTACCGTTACTTCCATATTACTTTGCTACTAAATACTTTGCTGCAGATACTAAGTTATCCAGGTGTTGTTGAATTGACAACTCAACTGCTAATACTTGAGAATATTCTTTGGCTCCCCTTGTGTCGAATCAATAAATTTGGGTTGAATACTCTACGCTCGAAAACTGTTGCGATCCCCTATACTTGTGGGTTATCAAGACTATTTTCTGGCGCCGTTACCGGGGAGCATAGCTCTATTCTTTGAGTCACTTGGGATTTATATCTGCTGGTAACTATGAAGAACTTGAAAGACGCTAAGACAACAATTTATCCCTCAACTATGAGGGGAGGTAAGGAACTGCCATCTAGCTCTGCACTTGATTCACCTTCTATTTTGAGTAAGCTTGCAACACCTAAACCTGCTTCTGCTATTCGTTCTGATATGTCGCATGTTATTTATGATGCCACTTCTGCTATGCATGGTACTTATGATGAAACTACTTCCACGCTTGATACTACTGTGCCACTTAGTGAATTTCTTGATGAACAAATTGCTAGGGTTAGAGAGAAAGAATTTATTGAAACTGATTATATAGATGAAAGCGATGATGAAGACTCGCCTGTTATTCATGAGGGTTATGTTTTTCAAAAAGAAGCTGCTTTAGCTATTTTAGCTTGCAAAGATAGATATGAACTCAAGAGGTTATTAGCTAAATGGAGGCAGCAATCTCTTAGTGCTAGAATGAAACCTGACCCTGCTTTTGCTACTTCACCTATCTGTGTTACTGATAAGGATTATGAATTCTCTGTTGATCCTGATATAATTACTTTGGTTGAATCTGATCCTTTTCATGGCTATGAGTCTGAAACTGTTGTGGCACATCTTACTAAATTAAATGATATAGCCACCCTGTTCACTAATGATGAGAGAACATGCTACCTTTATATCCTTAAAATATTTCGGTTCTCATTAAAGGGTGATGCTAAGATATGGTTTAATTCTCTTGATCCTGGTTGTGTGCGTAGTCCCCAGGATATGATTTATTACTTCTCTGCTAAATATTTCCCTGCTCATAAGAAACAAGCGGCTTTGAGGGAAATATACAATTTTGTACAAATTGAAGAAGAGAGTCTCCCACAAGCTTTGGGGAGGCTTCTCCAATTACTTAATGCTTTGCCTGATCATCCTCTCAAGCAAAATGAAATACTTGATATCTTTTATAATGGACTAACCGATGCTTCCAGAGATTACCTGGATAGTTGTGCTAGTTCTGTTTTCAGGGAAAGAACACTGGATGAAGCTGAAATTATATTGAATAATATGTTGACAAATGAAAATAATTGGACACTTCCTGAGCCAGCTCCTGAGCCAATTCCTGGACCTATTCCTAAACCAACTCCGAAGAAGAGAGGTGTTCTATTTCTTAGTCCTGAAGATATGCAAGAGGCAAAGAAATCTATGAAAGAAAAGGGTATTAAAGCTGAAGATGTTAAGAATTTACCTCCTATTGAAGAAATACATGGTCTTAATCTACCGCCTGTTGAAGAAACATATGATCTTAGTCCATTACCTTTTGAAGAAACTCATGGTCTTGATAACCCGACACAGGTAGTACAGGTAAATTCTCTCTATAGATTTGATAAAGCTGAAATCCCTCCTACTAAAACTGCTAGACAATGCTTAGATGAGTTTGACAATTTTATTGTTAAACAAGAGAACTTCAATGCTTATATGGGTAGACAATTGAAATACAATTCCGATACGCTTTAACACTTGGGTGATTATATCTCTAGAGTTAAAGGTGAACTTAAACTCATTAGTAAACATGCGTCTATGGTTACCACTCAAGTGGAAGAAGTACTTAAAGCTCAAAATGATTTGCTCAATGAAATGAATAGTAAGAAAAATGATTATGCTGTTAGAGTGGCTACAACTGGTAAAATGACTCAGGAACCTTTGTATCCTGAAGGCCATCCTAAGAGAATTGAGCAAGATTCTCAGAGAAATAATATTGATGCACCTAGTCCTTCTAAAAAGAAGAAAAAGAAAAATGATAGGACTTTGCATGCTTCTAGTGAACCTATTGCTGAACCACCTGAGAATCCAAATGATATATCTATTTCTGATGCTGAAACACAATCTGGTAATGAACATGAACCTAATGAAAATGTTAATGATGATGTTCACGTTGATGCTCAACCTAGTAATGACAATGATGTAGAAACTGAACCTGCTGTTGATCTTGATAACCCACAATCAAAGAATCAACGTTATAATAAAAGAGACTTTGTTGCTAGGAAACATGGTAAAGAAAGGGAGACATGGGTTCAGAAACCCATGCATTTTCCTCCCAAACCATCCAAGAAAAAGGATGATGAGGATTTTGAGCACTTTGCTGAAATGATCAGACCTATCTTTTTGCGTATGCGATTAACTGATATGCTCAAAATGAATCCTTATGCTAAGTATATGAAAGAAATTGTTACTAATAAAAGAAAGATACCGGAAGCTGAAATTTCCACCATGCTTGCTAATTATACTTTTAAGGGTGGAATACCTAAGAAACTTGGAGACCCAGGAGTACCAACTATACCATGCTCCATTAAAAGAAACTATGTTAAAACTGCTTTATGTGATCTTGGAGCCGGTGTTAGTGTTATGCCTCTCTCTTTATATCGTAGACTTGATTTGAATAAGTTGACACCTACTGAAATCTCTTGCAAATGGCTGATAAATCAACTGATATACCTGTCGGTATTTGTGAGGATGTGCCTGTTGTGGTTGCAAACGTTACTATTTTAACGAACTTGTTATTCTTGATATTCCCGAGGACGATAGTATGTCTATTATTCTTGGAAGACCTTTTTTGAATACTACAGGCGCTGTTATTGATTGCAACAAAGGCAATGTCACTTTTCATGTTAATGGTAATGAGCATACAGTACACTTTCCGAGGAAACAACCTCAAGTTCATAGTATTAACTCTATTGGAAAAATTCCATCGATTATATTTGGAGGTTTTGAATTTCCTCTACCTACTGTCAAGAAGAAATATGATATTCTTATTATAGGGGATGTGCATATCCCCGTTGAGGTAACATAGTGTTATTCGAAATTTCTCCGGTTCCATGTTATTCGGAATGAGTTTGTTAACAAGACCTGATCAACCTTGTTAGTGGATTCCTTTTGATGAGCATGAGATGGATGAAACTAGAAGGCACAACCTTCTGTACCCTCTCTCTACTTTCTGTTATTTAGTTGAAATAAAGTAAAAATAGTATTTTTCTGTCTGTTTTCTGATTTATTCGTGCAATATAAAAATACCCCGAAAATGAAGTTCTCCAAATGCCCTGAAAATGGAATATGATTTTTTCTGGAATATTTGAGAATATCTGGCACTGAGAACACAGCGGGAGGGGCAAACACCTGGCCACGAGGGTGGAGGGCGCGCCCTACCCCCTGGGTGCGCCCCCTGCCTCGTGGGCCCATGGTGGGCCCCCTCGACTTATTCCTACACCCACACACTTCTTCTTCCACCCAAAAAAATCACCATCCAGCTCAAGCACGAGTTCTAGCTCATTTTGCTGCGATTTTCGATCTCCTTGCTCAAAGCACCTCTCACAAAACTGCTTGGGGGGATTGTTCCTTGGTATGTGACTCCTCCATTGGTCCAATTAGTTTTTGTTCTAGTGCTCTATTCATTGCAAATTTGTGCTGCCTAGGTGACCATGTTCTTGAGCTTGCATGTCAAATTTATATGGTTCCAAGTAGTGCTAATGCATGATATAGTCTCTAGGCACTTGTAGGAGTAGTTGTTATCAATTTTGTTGAGCTTGGTTCACTTTTATTTGAAGTTACTAAAAATTTCAGGAAATGATGAAGAGATTTTTGAGGGGCTCATCGAGCCGAAGCTCGAAGGAAAAGCAGAATGAAGAAGCATAGAGGCCCAAATATAATTTACCTCGCATTGCGGAGGTTCGGCCGTGTGAATGGCCTTCTGATGATTTCTTGAGAGAAGCCGGGATTTATGAAGATTTCTATTCATTGGCTGAGAATGTAGGCCTCACTGACTTCCTCCGCGACCAACGTCATCAGTATCTCTTACTCACCAATACTTTTGTGCAAAACTTCTACTATTATCCTAAGGAAACACCTCCTACAGTAGAGTTTCATTTATATGATGTTGTTAAGAAGATGCCACTAGATGAATTTTGCAAGGTTTGCAAAATACCTTTCGAGGGTAGTTTAGATGAACCACATCGTAAAGATGTGGACGGGTTTATTGACACTATTACTGTGGGGGAAACTAGGAAGGTTTCCGATGCAAGAATCACTAGCATACATTTTCCTGTCTTACGCTACTTTGCTTTATTTGCTAGTCGTTGCTTAATTGGTCGCGGAAACTGTGCAAATCTTAGTGTTCCTAATATTATCATTTTGTTCCATGGTTTATTTTCCGATAACACTGTTAGTATGGGCGGTATTATTGCTAAACGGTTAAGTTTGAACCGTACAAAGGGTCCCATCTTGGAGGTATTTATGCTTCACACCTTGTTGCACATTATAACATACCTATTAGGCACTATGAAAAAGAAGAAAAATTGCTGCCCAATGCTTATTTAGATTATAAGAGTATGGTAGCGCATGATTTCATTGTTAAAAATAAGGAAGAGGCGCTTAAATACAAATTGTTCTTTGATAGGCATCACCATGAGACTATTATCTTGCCTGCTCCTTCCTTGTTTAATTTATCTGCAGGCTCGTATCTCGTTCCATGGGCGGCCATTTACGCTTACCGGAACCCTACACCAGCCCCGGAGCCGGATCCACAATTTGAGCCTCCACGACAGTCTGATTACTTTTGGGATCCGGAGATGACTGCCAGCCAGTGGCAATCAGAGTCTTCTTCATCTTAGTACGACCCCGGTTACAACTATGGATATTCGCCAGGCCATCTGTGGCAATAAACCAACTTAGGCCAAAAGCCTAAGCTTGGGGGAGTACGTATTTCCCACCGACATTACATTTATGTCCACACACTCATTGCTAGATGTCGGTGCTCATACTCTTTCACTGTAATATCCATGCTAGTTTATTTTCTTTTTCTTGTTTTCTTCTTGTGTGCTTAATAAACCTTAAGAAAAACCAAAAAAATTAGTGGTAGCTTTTAGTTAGTTTACCTTTCTTGCTGTAGTAGTAGTAATTAAAAGGAAAACCCAAAAATATTTCCTGTTCTTCTTTTGCTTGTTGGGAGCTTTCCCGTGTAAATAGTTTTTATTTCTTTTCTTTTCTTTGGGGGTCGATAGGAGAAGACCATGATTAAATTATTGAAGTGGCTCTTATATGCATTATTGTTGATTTAACCAAGAGCCCATATTGCCTTGTCTTCTCCTATTTATCGAATGCTCGCAGATTCCAGCTTAGTCCAATGCACGTGCACTCTTATTATTTTCACTTCATTCGGTCGTGCAAGTGAAAGGCAATTATGACGATATATGATGGACTGACTGAGATGAGAAAAGCTGGTACGAACTCGACCTCTCTTGTTTTTGTAAATATGATGAGTTCATCGTTCCTGATTCAGCCTATTATGAATAAACATGTTTGCAATGACAATTAGAGATCATAGTTGCTCGTACCATGCTTGATTAGCTATGAGTTATAGTGGTTTACCTTGCGTGCCAACATGCTATTAAAATGGTTGTGATGTGGTATAGTGGGGTGGTATCCTCCTTTGAATGATTTGAGTGACTCGACTTGGCACATGTTCGCACATGTAGTTGAAACAAATCAACATAGCCTTCACGATATTTATGTTCATGGTGGATTAAATCCTACTCATGCTTGTACTCAATGTTTATTAATTTTAATGCATGTTCATGACTGTTGTCGCTCTCTAGTTGGTCGCTTCCCAGTCTTTTGCTAGCCTTCACTTGTACTAAGCGGGAATACTGCTTGTGCATCCAATCCCTTAAACCCCAAAGTTATTCCATATGAGTCCACTATACCTTCCTATATGCGGTATCTACCTGCCGTTCCAAGTAAATTTGTATGTGCCAAACTCTAAACCTTCAAATAAACATTCTGTTCTGTATGCTTGAATAGCTCATGTATCAACTAGGGTTGTCTGTATCTTCCATGCTAGGCGGGTTATTCTCAAGAGGAGTGGACTCCGCTCCTCATTCACGAGAAAATGGATGGTCTCCGGGATGCCCAGTCCCATGCTTTATGCAAACTAAATCAAATTAAATGCAAACAAAACTCCCCCCGGGACTGTTGCTAGTTGGAGACACTCGTTGTTTCGAGCAAGTCATGGATTGATGCTTGTTGGTGGAGGGGGAGTATAAACTTTACCATTCTGTTTGGGAACCGCCTATAATGTGTGTAGCATGGAAGATATCGCCATCTCTCGGTTGCTATGTTGACAATGAAAGTATGCCGCTCAAAATATTATTTATCTCTATTTCAAAACCGAGCTCTGGCACCTCTACAAATCCCTGCTTCCCTCTGCGAAGGGCCTATCTATTTACTTTTATGTTGAGTCATCACCCTCTTATTAAAAAGCACTAGCTGGAGAGCGCAGCTGTCATTTGCATCCATTACTATTAATTTATATTGGGTATGACTGGATCTCTTGTACCATGAATTACAATGTCTAGTCAGTCCTTGATCTTTAAAGGTGCTCTGCATTTATGTTTTGCGGTCTCAGAAAGGGATAGCGAGATACCATCTTATTATATCATATCATGACTGTTTTGAGAAAGTGTTGTCATCCGAGATTTATTATTATGGCTCGCTAGTTGATTAAGCTATTGATATGAGTAAACATGAGACTTAAGAGTTATTGCAAATGTGGTTAGTCATAATCTTTGCTGAAAACTTGAATGCTGGCTTTACATATTTACAAAAACAAGAGCAAACAGAGTTTCTAAAAGTTTTTCTTTATCACTTTCAGTTTATCAACTGAATTGCTTGAGGACAAGCAGAGGTTTAAGCTTGGGGGAATTGATACGTCTCCATCGTATCTACTTTTCCAAACACTTTTGCCCTTGTTTTGGACTCTAACTTGCATGATTTGAATTGAATTAACCCGGACTGGCGCTGTTTTCAGCAGACTTTCCATGGTGTTATTTATGTGAAGAAACAGAAGTTCTCGGAATGACCTGAAACTCCACGGAACATCTATTTGGAAAATAAGAAAAATACTGGAAGAAAAATCCACGTCAGGGGGCCCACACCCTGTCCACGAGAGTGGGGGGCGCGCCTACCCCCTAGGGCGCGGCCCCCTACCTCGTGGGCCCCCTGACGCTCCACCGACCTCAACTCCAACTCCATATATTCACTTTCAGGAAAAAAAACCAGAGAGAAGGATTCATCGCGTTTTACGATACGGAGCCGCCGCCAAGCCCTAAAACCTCTCGGGAGGGCTGATCCGGAGTCCGTTTGGGGCTCCGGAGAGGGGGATTCATCGCCGTCGTCATCATCAACCATCCTCCATCACCAATTTCATGATGCTCACCGCCGTGCGTGAGTAATTCCATTGTAGGCTTGCTGGACGGTGATGGGTTGGATGAGATCTATCATGTAATCGAGTTAGTTTTGTTAGGGTTTGATCCCTAGTATCCACTATGTTCTGAGATTGATGTTGCTATGACTTTGCTATGCTTGATGCTTGTCACTAGGGCCCGAGTGCCGTGATTTCAGATCTGAACCTATTATGTTTTCATGAATATATGTGAGTTCTTGATCCTATCTTGCAAGTCTATAGTCACCTACTATGTGTTATGATCCGGCAACCCCGAAGTGACAATAATCGGGACCACTCCCGGTGATGACCATAGTTTGAGGAGTTCATGTATTCACTATGTGTTAATGCTTTGGTCTGGTACTCTATTAAAAGGAGGCCTTAATATCCCTTAGTTTCCATTAGGACTCTACTAAATTATCCAGGTGTGGTTGAATTGACAACTCAACTGCTAATACTTGAGAATATTCTTTGGCTCCCCTTGTGTCGAATCAATAAATTTGGGTTGAATACTCTACCCTCGAAAACTGTTGCGATCCCCTATACTTGTGGGTTATCACTAACTCCTTGGGTAACTCTCCGGTGATGAGTGTATTGACATGACTCTTGCGGCTCAACGCATCGGCTACTATGTTAGCCTTTCCGGGATGATAATGCAACTTCATATCATAATCCTTAATGAGTTCCAACCATCTCCTCTGCCTGAGATTCAACTCCTTCTGCGTGAAGATATACTTCAAACTCTTGTGGTCCGTGTATACCTCACAATGGTTTCTGATGAGAAAATGTCTCCAAGTCTTCAACGCATGCACTACGGCTGCTAACTCCAAATCATGGGTAGCGTAATTCAACTCATGGGGTTTAAGCTGTCGTGAGGCATATGAAACAACTCTTCCCTCCTGCATAAGTACGACTCCAAGTCCTCGACGAGAAGCATCACAATACACTTCATAATCCTTGCGTTGATCTGGCAGAATCAACACTGGTGATGCTACCAAGCATTTCTTCAACTCCTGAAAACTGGCCTCACATTCCTGAGTCCATTTGAACTTGGTGTCCTTCTTTAACAACTCCGTCATAGGCTTTGCAATCTTCAGGAAATTCTCAATGAACCTCCGGTAGTATCCTACGAGTCCAAGAAAACTCCGGATCTCTCCAACTGACGTGGGTGCCTCCCAATTTGTCACAGTGACAACTTTGGTGGGGTCTACCGCTATTCCTTCTCCGGACATAACATGTCCAAGGAATCCAACTTCCTTCAACCAAAACTCACACTTGCTGAACTTGGCGTATAGTTGATGTTCTCTGAGCTTCCCAAGTACTAAATGCAAATGCTCTTTATGTTCCTCTTCATTCTTCGAGTAGACCAGAATATCATCAATGAACACCACAACGAACTTATCCAAAAACTCCATAAACTCCTTGTTCATCATGTTCATAAAATAGGCAGGTGCGTTAGTCAGGCCAAATGACATAACGATATAGTCATATAGCCCGTACCTCATGGTAAAAGCTGTCTTAGGTATATCCTGCTCTCAAATCTTCAGCTGGTGGTACCCTGATCGCAGATCGATATTGGAAAACACCTTAGCTCCTTGCAGCTGGTCAAACAAATCATTGATCATCGGCAGTGGGTACTTGTTCTTGATCGTCACCTCATTCAATCCTCGATAATCAACAACCATCCTTAACGATCCATCCTTCTTCTCCACTAGAAGCACTGGTGATCCCCAAGGTGACGAACTTGGGCGAATATAACCTTTATCCAGTAACTCCTTAATCTGCTTCTTAATTTCCTCCAAATCCTTTGCGGGCATTCTGTACGGTCTCTTAGATATTGGCCCTATGCCTGGCAAAAGCTCAATCAAAAACTCAATGTCTCTATCCGGTGGCATGCCTGGCAACTCTTCTGGAAATACATCCGGAAAATCCTTCACCATTGGTACTTCCTCCTGTACAACTCCTAATAAGGAATTTACTTGAGTCCTATTCGGCACATGCCTGGATACATACTTGATCCTTTTTCCTTCTGGGGTGGTGAGCAAAATTGACTTACTAGCGCAATCGATGTTTCCTCCATACATAGATAGCCAATCCATACCCAGAATCACATCCAAACCTTGCGACTCCAAAATTATCAAATCTGAGGGGAAACCATGCCTACCTATGGTCAATGGCATCTGAAAACATCCTTGGCTTGCCATATACTCTGCTCCTGGCGAGCTCACTAACATAGGTGTACTAAGAACTTTGGTGGGCAGTTTATACTTATCCACAAATCCCCTTGATATGTATGAATGTGATGCACCAGTATCAAAAAGAACGACTGCAGTAAATGACTTCACCAAAAACTTACCTATTACTGCATCTGGTTGGGCTTCAACCTCCTCCACGTTAACGTGGTTCACTAGTCCCCTGTTGAAAGGGTTGGGCTTCTTCCCAGAGCTTCCATTGCCGTTTCCATTCTTAGCTTCAGGACATTCATTAGCGTAATGTCCAGTCTTCTGGCACTTGTAGCAAGTAACGTGGCTTAGATCTTTCTTGGCGGGCGTTGCTGGGTTGGAACGGTTATGTCCGTTGCTTCCTCCATTACCATTCCCGTTCTTGGAGCCACTATGGTTGTGCGAACTTCCTCCAGTGTGATTGTGACCTCCATGGTTATGCTGAAGGGGTCCTCCCGACTTCGGGGTAAAACGGGGTCTCTGCTGAGCTCCAGAATTATACTTCCCTTGTCCATACTTCCTCTTGCGGTTGTCAATCTGCTGCTGCTTCCCTTCAATCATGAGAGCTCTATCTACCAACTCCTAGTAGTTATTGAAATTTGCCACCATCAACTGCATGCTCAGCTCATCATTTAGTTCTTCCAAAAACTTCTCCTGCTTAGATGCATCTGTAGCGACATCATCTGGGGCATAATGTGCTAGCTTACTAAAGTGATCCACATACTGGCCAACTGTGCGTCCTCCTTAGCGTAAGTTGTGGAACTCGCGCTTCTTCATGGCCATAGCTCATGTTGATACATGGGCAGTGCGAAAAGCTTGCTGGAACTGGTCCCATGTAACAGTGTCAATGGGGTAAGTGGCTGTGAAATTCTCCCACCATGATGTTGCGGGTCCATCAAGCTGATGTGCGGCAAAACGCACTCTCTCAGCATCTGTGCATCCTGCAGTGGTCAACTCCCTTCCAACTTTGCGGAGCCAATCATCCGCAACAATCGGCTCGGTGCTACTGGAAAACACCGGCGGGTTTAGCCTTAAGAAACGGGCTAAGTGATCAACAGGTGGTGGTGGTGGTGGGCTGTTGTTGTTGTTTCCCTGATTCTGATTCTGGACTAGTATCTGCATCAATGCATTCTGCTGCTGGATCAACTGAGTGAGCTCCGGTGGGAAAGCAAATCCATTGTCGCGTCTCGGAGGCATTTGCTGGGTTTAGAAAAGATGAGAAAACAGAGTAGAATGAGGTCTCTGGGGAAAACACTACCCATATGCACATGAGACAAACACAATCATATCACTCAATCAATCAGGCAAGGGCATACAATCGGTCTAGAACTATCGTTACAAAAGTGCTCGGACTATACTATATACATGGTGGAATACTACTACTGATATGGTGGTTGACTAGAAAAATTGATCGGTCGAAGACTCCATGATATCTGCTCCAGCTTCATCAACATAGTCATCATTGTTATCGTCGGGGTCCAAGTCAGTGTCGTCGATGATGATGTAGTTCTCCGGGCAAGTGGAATCATCGTCTTCTCCTCCTGGCGCGGGATCTCCCATGAATACTCCGATCTTCTTTATCAGGTCGTCATTCTTCTCCAATAGTGTTGCGATTTCCTCCTCAGATCCATCGCGTGTAGACTTGAGTTCTTCCTCCAGCTCCGTGATCCTTGTCATCGCCTTCTTCAAATCTGTCATGCCTGCGCACATCTGGTTCTCCTGGCGTCGAATGTGCTGGTTTAACTCCTGGATGAAAGCTGCAATCGATCTATCCTTCCTGGTGCTGATCATCTCCCATTGCTCATCTCGGCGCCCACAAATCTGGTAGATAGTATCCTTGAGATCCTTGTGGTAAACTTCTTGAATGCATCCCATGGTGATGTGGGCTGCCATACTCTTTCCTAGACTCCAGGTTGGTGCATCAAAGGAAAACTCTATGGGCTCAGTGACTGGCGTGAATGTCCTTCCTGGAACTTGAACTTGAATCATCCAGTGCTCCTCATCTGGTAAAGTGGCGTTGTAAGTCCCGGTGAAGCTTGGTATTCCAATGTTCAGGTATCTAGTGACTTCCTTCAAGTGTCGTCCAAAGGGGGTGTCTTCATCCGTTGTAAAAACTTGTTCCTTGCGTCTGCCATCCTAAAGAGTAGAAAATGGAGGGGAGTCAGATATGAGAAGAGAGTAGTGATCTAGGGCTTTAGCTTAGTGGTCGTGTCCTATAGTCAGCGTGTGCTCTGATACCATCTTGTAGCGACCAGACCTCAAACAGTCTGATCTCCGTGCATCAGTGTCATCCCTGGATCGGTAATGCTGACACGCACAGTACTTGAGGATTTATAACATAGTAGCAATCACACACTTATTACATCGAATGTCTCAAAAGAGAACTTATTACAATAAATATGGCTTAAGGCCATCTAATACGATAACAGCGGAAGGCTTGGAAGATAAAGTGAGCCCATCAACCAACAGCATCACTGAGTGAAAGACAATGACCTATGGCTCCTTACTCGTCGTCTGAAAAGTATGCAACATGATACGTTGCAGCCCGAAATGGGTCAGCATATGGAATATGCTGGCAAGGCAACACGAAAGAGTAATGAACAGAATAATGCTATCACTACATGCATATATGGCTGGTGGAGGCTATATGGTTAATATGTTTTGCGGAAAGCCAACTTTTCCCTACAACAACGGAATAAATTTTATTTAACTATCATGGTGGTTGTTAAACATTGAGAAGGTTCACCCAACTCAATCCCAATTAAGCATCATCATTAAACCCAATCAAATTATATTAAGAGTGATGAGATCCACATGATAATCCAAGAACTAGATACTCAAGATGTCCATAACCGGGGACACGGCTAACCATGATTAGTTTGTACACTCTGCAGAGGTTTGCGCACTTTTCCCCACAAGACTCGATCTCCTCCGTTGGATTTCTCGCACTACATAATGTTTGAGAAATGGATGACCGAGACACGGCCTTTCTGAAGAGGTCCCCTTAACCGATAGATAGGCCGGTACACCTACAATCCCCTACATCTGCTAGCCCATCATGGAAAGGTTTCCCACAACTTACTCAACTATGCTAGAGCCCATAATGCCATGTGGCTGCACACGGGAGTTTCTAGCATGAATAATCTTATGATCCCTTTGAGCTTGGGTGGCATTCCATAGGAGAATCACACGGTACCCCGGGATTTCCAAAAATACAGGCAACACTGGGTTCCCCACGTGCCTCAATCCACCGAGATGTGTATTAAAGTTGCCACCTTAAGTTAACCATTAATTAACAATACTCGCCTCTGTCATGAATACACTCAAACCCGAACCACGTCTACGAGCATAGCAATATAAGCAACGTAGAAGTAACTCCCATAGGTTTGATGATAAACAAGTGAATAGGTACTACCTCATCTACTTCCCAAACCCACAATTTAATCAGATCCTAATCATGTAATTGTTTGAGGATTGATCTAATGCAATAAAACTGGGTAGTAAAGAGGTATGATCAACGTGTTACTTGCCTTGCTGATGATCCGTGAAACCTAGAGACTCGTAGTAGCATGCTTCGCACTCCGGGTACTCTATCGCAAACAAACAAGCATACAATAAGCAATCAAGCAAAGATGCATGGGTAAAACTCAAATAAGAAGATCTAACCAGAAAGTTCAACTTAAGAACTCCAGTTTGCAAAAAGAATCAAATCAAACAAAGCAACAAAACTCAAGCTGCGAAAGAAACAAGCTTTGATTACTAAACTGGGCTAAAGTCAAATTTTACAGTAGCAAAAACTTGTTTAAGTTGATTAAACAGAAAGAGGGCTTCGAGACGAAACCCTAGGCGCTTGAATCGCCTGATTCCGATAAACGAGCGAAGAGATAAACTAAAACGAAAACCGGATCAGAAATCGCGATCGAAAATCATCACGAAAAATCCGAGAAAAAGAAAAACTGACGAACAGGCTAACGAACGAATGTTCGCTGCCTGCGGTTAACGAGTGAAAACCGTTAGTTAAAACGAATGAATGAACGACGTTCGCTAAATAACTAAACCAAAAAAAAACTGATCTATAAAAAAATAAACCGCGGGTTCTTATAAAAACCGTACGGTTTTCTGGAAAAAACCGTACGGTTTTCCGAAGAAAACTGGCGGCGGCGGCGGTTGCTACCTCCGGCGAGGCTCCGGCGAGGCGGCGGCTGGTCCGACGGGGCGGCGCGGCGACGGTGGGGATCCGGCGATGCGGCGGCGGCGGCTTAGGGTTAGGGTTAGGCGCGGGTGGGCTCGGCTGGGCTGGGGGTCGCGGGCGGCGGCCTATAAGAGGGGGCTGGCTGGGGAGTCCTGGCCGGTTACGGCCCGGAGTCGGTTCAATTTTTTTAAATTCCGCGCAGAAAAACAAAGAAAAGAAATACTAAACGGACTCCAAAAATCCTGAAATAAATTTCCCAGTCCTCTAAAAATCTACCGGACAAGGTGAACATTTACTTGGGACTCTAATGCAAATTTGAAAAACGCATATTTTTCCTAGTTCAAATAAAATAGCGATAAAACTCCGAATAAAATTCTTATTTGATTTTAATATTAAATATCCAATAGTTCTTTATTTTGAGGAAGTCATTTTATGCTCTCTCTTTTATTTTTATAAAAGAAATATTCAAAGAGAAAATAATTAAAATCAAACGATCCTCTTTTCAAAATTCAAGAAAACTCAAATATGAAAATAACGAAATTCCCAACTCTCTCCGTGGGTCCTTGAGTTGCGTAGAATTTCTAGGATCAAGCCAAAATGCAATAAAATATGATATGCAATGATGACCTAATGTATAACATTCCAAATTGAAAATTTGGGATGTTACAGCGCCGGCGCCTGTGGCAGAATGGAGTAGGCTCCAAAAATGCTGAATTTCATTTTGGAACTTCAGATGACTGAGTAATCGAAAGTCATCGGGTCAACCCCATACATGACTTCTCAGTGGCTGACCCCTTTGCAAAAATTCTGAGGTTTCGAAGCCAGACTTAGAAGCGGTGATATTAGTTTGAACCTCTCTGATATCCATGTTCAGCGCATCAGCGCGAGCGTTTGTAGCTGATGAGCTGAATTTCATTTCTAATATCGGTTTGAACCTTGTAATCTTCGAATTTGAGCTATATAACTCTGGAATTTGAACCATGTAACATTTCGTGCTTTTGTGGTACAATCGTTGAAATGGCATCGTTTGAGACTCGTATATTTCTAGCACTATTTTGACCTTAATATGCAATGGTCTTAGATTTTATTAACCATTCTCAAATCAGTTTACCTTGTCGATCTCACAGCACACGATCTGTATAGCTAACTCGACTACGATCTTCGACAATATTGCACACAGTTGGTTTCTTCAACCGTGTGCACTGTAGAGCGCAGAATTAATTATCGCACTCGAGTGTCCATCATCACCCTTCTGTGTAACTTTGACCTCATCACCCAAGGGTAAACTTATGACTAAACTCATTCCACACACTTCCTTTTTACAAAGATTTTTGCCAATAAATGCCCACAATTTGTCCCTCTTCTAGCCGACGCATGGCCAAACTAGCCGGGCGGGAAGCTTGCGCGGTAAACAGCGCGGTAGCACGGGAGCAGGCTCTTCGAGCCCACGCCTGGGGTGCGGTGTTGTCAAGCGTGCACTGGATTCTGGAATCCTCCGCTATGAACTTCGTGACAAGACGTGACGATTACACGCCGGTCGGCCCCCATTTATTACAGCGGCCATTTAACCTACCCTTGTGTCTCTTCAACCTTTCGATCACGCCCCACCATTGCAAGAAGCACATCCACCACAAGAAATTCTTAGAGGGTATCCTGCGTGGCTCCAATGGCGGTCCGAGCGGCTGCCGACGACGAGAAGCAGTTCACCATGCGTGCCGTGGTGGACACCCACAGAAGGTTCGTGGACCTCTCGGTGGTGTACACCAACGACCCGGTCTGGGCAGAGCACTCCATCCACATCATGGAGCTGTTGCTTGCCGAGGAGAAGTACAAGGTGGTCGGGTTCGACCTCAAGTACACCCGCGCTCGTGCCGGGTCTCGTCCCAAGGTCACCGTCGCCCAGATGTGCGTGCGCCACCACGTCCTCGTCTACCACTACTGCCTAGCCACAAGGCCTTGCGAGCGTTTCACCAGGTTTGTCAACAACCCCCACTACATGTTCGCTATGGTGGACATCACCAACGATGTAAAGGCGCTCGAGAATTCGGGCATTGCCTACCAGAATCTTGTCGACATCCAGGGCCAATACAAGATCAGGGGTAGCCAGGAGCATGAGAAGGACTCACTGGTTCACCTCGCTGAGGCCATCATCGACCCCTACTACAGAGACATGAAGGATTCGTGCAACAAGGACAAGCATGCCTGGCACTCGGCCTGGATGGAGAAACTCGACAAAGCTCACGTCGTGTACACGGCGAAGGAGGCGTACACGAGCTACAACATGTACAGGCGGATCGTTGACATGAGAAAGTGCCTCCTTCCCCAAAAGGGCCAGGGATCCATCCGGAAGCAGAGTAATGGCAAGCGTCGTCGCAACAATAAGTAGATGATTAGATCCTCGTTTCTCCAACTTTAGTATGCATGTAATTGCTTTCTTTGGTGTGTGGAAATGTTATGTGTGTAGTCATTTGTGTAATTGTATGCTTAATTTGGTTATGAAATGTTGTCTTTTTAAGTATATATGTTGATGTTGTAGACAGAGCGTAGATGTTGTGCGGACAAACAAAATCACATCGCACACGGACTAAACAATGGAACCCGTCGGTGATGTTTTCATCAATCACTCACAGTTGTATACCAGCAATCGTTTGCTCACAACACACACGGCTTGTTAGCACTAATCGTCTGTGTTGTTATCGGTCTTCGCACACGTCTCCGATTACAGACATGTTTGCCTCGTAACACACACGTCTTGTTCATTTCAACCGTTTCTGTTCTCATGTCTCAACGCAAACAGTTCATCCGAGTGAACCGCATGCCGTATATCGCACACACCTTTGATCTGGCTGACCATTTCTTTTGTGTTGCCTAATCACAAACAGTTCATCCGAGTGAACCGTATGTTCTGTATCGCACACGCCTCCATCTGGCTGCCTGTTTGTTTTGTTCCTCCTCATCGCAAGCAATTCATTGAACTGAACCGTATGCCCTTCATCGCACACGCAACTAAAACCTGAACCGTGTTTGATGCATCCGTCATCGCAAACGTTTTACACATTTCTGACGGTTTTCATACAGCACCGTTTGCGACTATGGCATCGCACATAGTTTCTCGAAGGGTCTCTGATCGTAGTGTCGCGTTAGAAGCATCATGCAGTAGTGACATATGCATGAATACATATGCATGGAGTGGCATGGCATTTTAATTCCAAAAAAAATCAGAAACACATGAAACCTTAGTTGATGTAATGCCATGCCACCAAGTTGATGTGGTAAGAAATTGGCATGTTTGACGAAAGTTTGGACACACACCCCTCACAAACTGGAGCAACTCGCTAGAAGGTTCGTGGTTCCGAGACGGAACAATGCATGTTTGATGACGAACGGGAGATAGCTTCCTCTGACGGCCTTCAAATCTTTTCCTACGTTTAACATGCACTAATACAACTGTCATGTGAAAATTTGGTAAATTTCAGGGGTCATTTGACCTTTTAAAGACATTTAAGTGATTTTCTAACCATTTAATGACCATAATTCAAATTTGAACTACATCTACATGCAACGCCTAACCATAACTGTTTGAAAAATCATATTTTTGTGTACTTGTGTGCGAGTTAATTCCATGTGCAATAAATTCGAAGGAATTTTGAAACATATTGGTGTCAAGGCATGGGCACATGCATGGAGTGCATGCCAAGGCATTTTAATTCCAAAAAATTAAAAAATGATCAGAAAAACATGAAACCTTGCTTGATTTAATGTCATGTCACCAAGATGATGTGGTAAAGAAAGTGGCATGTTTGACGAAAGTTTGGACACACACTCCTCACAAACCGGAGCAACTCGCTAGAAGGTTCGTGGTTTCGAGAGGGAACAATGCATGTTTGATGACGGACGGGAGATAGCTTCCTCTTACGGCCTTGAAATTTTTTCTACGTCTAACGTGCACTACTACAAGTGTAATGTGAAATTTTGGAAAATTCTAGGGGTCATTCGACCTTTTAATGACATTTAAGTGATTTTATAACCATTTAATGACCGTAATTCAAATCTGAACTACATCTACATGCAACGCCTAACCAAAACGGTTTGAAAAATCATATTTTTGTGTACTTGTGTGCGAGTTAATTCCATGTGCAGTAATTTTGAAGGAATTTTCAAACATATTGGTGTCAAGGAATGGGCACATGCATGGAGTGCATGCCATGGCATTTTTATTCCAAAAAAATAAAAAATGATCAGAAAAACATGAAACCTTGCTTGATTTACTGTCATGCCACCAAGATGATGTGGTAAAAAACATTGGTCTGTTTGACGAAAGTTTGGACACACACCCCTCACAAACCGGAGCAACTCACTCGAAGGTTCGTGGTTCCGAGAGGGAACAATGCATGTTTGCTGACGGACGGGAGATAGCTTCGTCTTACGGCCTTCAAATTTTTTTCCTACGTTTAACGTGCACTAATACAACTGTCATGTGAAAAATTGGAAATTTTCAGGGGTCATTTGACCTTTTAAAGACATTTAAGTGATTTTCTAACCATTTAATGACCGTAATTCACATTTGAACTACATCTACATGCAACGCCTAACCAAAACAGTTTGAAAAATCATATTTTTGTGTACTTGTGTGCGAGTTAAAAAATCATGAGACGATGTAAATATCTGGTGTTCAAAAAAAGAAAATGTAAAGACCTGGCAAGACAACCGGCCCCCACACAATTGGCACTCTATCTCGCGGCTCGAGGTTTGGTAGGTGATTGGCGGGGATCATTAATCAGACACGGTTCTGTATTGGAAACTGTCAGCTATTATGTTCACACACGAATTTGCTGCGGTAATTCAAACTACAGTACTCGTAAATTCCGGCGACCGGCGTGTGTACTGTCCCCGTCGATCTAGATTTCGGCCGCCAATAAATACTACCTTGCTCACGTCGTCCCGCCTGCATTCTCATCTACATCCTCCCCCCACTCGCCCTCTCTCTCTCTCTCTCTCAAATCTCTGCCATGGCACCGCCGGTCTGCCCACCCGCCGACGAGGAGTCGCCGCCCCCCGAAGACGCTCACTCGACTAGCAGCGACGAGGACCCCTACGCACCACCTGACGAGGTTGCGCCAGACCCCCCAACTTTGGATTGGTTTTGGGGCCAGTACAATCTTTGTCTGTGGAAGTCGATGCCGCCGGCTTAGAAATCCAGGCAAGTGGCGTTCAAGAATGAGATGGCGGAGGAGGAAGCCAGGTACCAGGCGGCATGTGAAGCCCGTGATGCCGCCTAGAAAAAGGAGGCGGCGGAGCTTTGGGGGCGGGCGCGTCATAGTGCCGAGGAGGTGTACGAAGACGGGTACTTCACGAGGAAGGTCATAGGCGCTGGGCGCCTCGTCGCTGCGTGGAGGTGGGCCGATAAGCTCCAGCGTGCCACCGACGAGGAGCTCTGGTGGGCGCCCAACGAAATAGCAAGGTCAGCCGCGCGCGTCCGCTAGCAAGAGGCAGATCGATATGTCAAGCGTTGCGAGGCGGAGGAGTCGGAGTACTGCCTCCGCACTAGGAAGACGCCGCGCACCAGGGAGCTGCTGGCGAGGGGCTGCCGGAATACTGGCCCCAGGAGGCATTATTAGTTTCCGTATTGTTCGTTTTCAATTTTATACATTGTACCTAGTAGTTAAGTATCATCACGTATATATTCTGTGATGATCTAATGAACAATTAATATATGTATATATTATGAATTCCATTTTCTATTTTTTTTTGTATACTCATTTGAATCTAGTTGTTATCATCCACATATATAGAATGGAAAGCGTATATACACACATTGAAACAGAACATATAAGAATGGAAAACAGAGTACACACATTGAAACAGAGCAATAAACAGAGCAATACTATGATTGTTGTGAATACATAGCTATCCACATCGAAACGACTTTTCAAAATAAAACGTGTCCATGAGACCATGACCAGCAGCCCTTGCCTAGGGTAGCTCTTGGCTCTGCCTGAACTTGTGCAGGCGTTCGTCAAAGCGGTTGATACGCTCGCGGTACATCTGGAGCGCGATCTTGAGGTCCAAGTTGGCTATTTCATTGGAGATCACTAGCTCGAGGATGTGACGGCTATGTTCCTCTACTACGCCCAGGTGGACACCTGGGCCATGGAGGCGGTCGAGCCTACGGACCAGCGCATTGGCATCCAGTGGGCCGCGGACAAGGTGAACGGCAGCACCCACACGAACGATGCGGCGGGCATCCGGTGCAAGTACGGCGCGGCCGGCCTCTGGTGCAAGTACAACATGAAGGGCCTCTGCCCACTCCTGGTGAGGAATGGGGGTACTGACGGGACGTGTACCTAGCTGTGACGCCATGTCGACAGCAGGCAAGCGCTGATGGATCCGCTATTGCTGTGCGGCGTGCCGCGCCTCTCGCTCTGCGGCGCTCCAACGGTCTCGCCGTGCGGCAAGCCACATCCTATCGGTGCGGATGCGCCTAGCTTGCTCTGCGGCGCGCCATCGATCATGTTGTGCGGTGAGCCACAGCCTGTCGGCACTGACATGCCTATCTTGATCCGTGGCGCTCAAGCGCCATGCGCCAAAGGTCTGCTCAACCCTGGCGATGACACGCATCACGGCGTCGTCCATCGCGTTGCCGGGGAGCGCCTCGGCCTCGACGGGCCGTGGCGCCTGCTCATTTTCCTCGTCGACGAGGTTGATGGCTGAGGCGGTGCTTTGGTGGGTTGGCATGCTTGGAAAAGTGGATGTGCTACAGGCCGCGCTTGTCGCCTCCGTGCGTCGCGCGCCCCCTATGCGCAATATAGCAGGGTGGCGGGAAATAGGTGAGGAAATGGCGGGAAACGGTGGCGTGCTCATAAAACGCCATCAATTAATGGAAACTTAGCATCGAGCTAGCACAAGTCGTAGATGATGATCAGATGAACACGGACCACACTAGGGAACCCATCGGTGATGAATTCATCATCCCCAAACGGTTGAATACTAGCAAGTGTTTGCCCACAACACACACGGCCTATTCCATCACAATTAGGTCGGATGGATCAACTATATGCCATGTATCGCACATTGTGAAAAAGTAATGCGGTAGACCTTCTTTAACGTGTGTTAAAGAAAACAAGGACCTCGAGGTTAAATTAGCTAAGGGAATGGGGCATTTTGGTCATTTGACCGATATGACCCATCCCATCACCTAATTTAACATCGATACAACTTCCCATCCAGTCACCCATCCAATGGCTGCTCTAGCCTAAGCACACTTAACTTGATAGTTTTCTTACATGAGCTACCAGTGGAACAGCTAGTCCTTGCTGATAGGAATGCCTCTTCACATCCTTATGGCGTATCTGGATGACCGCCTGTCCCACAATGGCCAATAGATGTTGTGTAGACAGAGCATATCACATACGTCTTATTAGAAGCAATCGTCTGCGTTATTATCGGTCTTCGCACACATTTCTGATTACAGGCCTATTTGTTGCGTATCACACACATCTTGTTATATTGAACCGTTTCTGTTCTCTTGCCTAATCACTGACAGTTCATCCGAGTGAACCGTATGCTGTATATCGCACACACCTTCATCTGGCTGCCCGTTCCTTTTGTGTTGCCTAATCACAAACAGTTCAACCGAGTGAACTGTATGATGTGTATCGCACACGCCTTCATCTGGCTGCCCGTTTCTTTTGTTCCTCCTCATCGCAAACAGTTAATTGAACTGAACGCATGCCCTTCATCGCACACGCAACTAAAACCTGAACCGTGTTTGATGCATCCATCATCGCAAACGTTTTATACATTTCTGACGGTTTTCATACACCACCGTTTGTGATTATGACATCGCACACAGTTTCTCGAAGGGTCTCTAATTGTAGTGTCGCGTTAGCAGCATCCTACAGCAGTGAGTAGGGATTGCCATGCAACGGATGCACTAGAGCTATAAGTTTATGAAAGCTCAAAAAGAAAACTAAGTGGGTGTGCATCCAACTTGCTTGCTCATGAAGACCTAGAGCATTTTGAGGAAGCCCATCGTAGGAATATACAAGCCAAGTTCTATAATGAAAAATTCCCACTAGTATATGAAAGAGACAACATAGGAGACTCTCTATCATGAAGATCATGGTGCTACTTTGGAGCACAAGTATGGAAAAGGATAGTAACAATGACCCTTCTCTATTTTTCCCTCATTATTTTTTCTTTTTTTCTTTTTCTCCTTTTTTTCTTTTTTTTTCTTTCTTTCTTTTATTTCCTCACATGGGACAATGCTCTAAAAAGGAAGATCATCATACTTCTATTGACTTACAACTCAAAAATTACAATTCGATACTAGAACAAGATATGACTCTATATGAATGCCTCCGGCGGTGTACCGGGATGTGCAATGAATGAAGAGTCACATGCATAAAAAAATGATGAATGGTGGCTTCGCCACATATACCATGTCAACTACATGATCATGCAAAACAATATGACAATGATGATTTGTGTCATAATAAACGGAACAGTGGAAAGTTGCATGGCAATATATCTCGAAATGGCTATGGAAATGCCATAATAAGTAGGTATGGTGGTTATTTTGAGGAAGGTATATGGCGGGTTTATGGCATCGGCGAAAGTTGCACGGTACAAGAGAGGCTGGCAATGGTGGAAGGGTGAGAGTGCGTATAATCCATGGACTCAACATTAGTAATAAAGAACTGACATGCTTATTGCAAAAACCTATTAGTCATCAAAACAAAGTACTACGCGCAAGCTCCTAGGGGGATAGATTGGTAGGAAAAGACCATCGCTCGTCCCCGACCGCCACTCACTAGGAAGACAATCAAAAAATATCTCATGCTCCAACTTCGTTACATAACAGTTCACCATACGTGCATGCTACGGGACTCACAAACCTCAACACAAGTATTTGTCAAATTCACAACTACTTACTAGCATGACTCTAATATCACCATCTTCATATCTCAAAACAATCATAAGGAATCAAACTTCTCATAGTATTCAATGCACTTTATATGAAAGTTTTTATTATATCCCTCTTGGATGCCTATCATATTAGGACTAAATTTATAAATAAAGAAAATTACCATGCTATTTAGAGACTCTCAAAATAATATAAGTGAAGTACGATATTTCATCAATTTCTATAAAATAAAACCACCGTTGTGCTCTAAAAAGGTATAAGTGAAGCACTAGAGCAAAATTGCCTAGCTCAAAAGATATAAGTGAAGCACATAGAGTATTCTAATAAATCACGATTTATGCGTGTCTCTCTCAAAAGGTGTGTACATCAAGGATGATTGTGGCAAACTAAAAAGCAAAGACTCAAATCATACAAGACGCTCCAACCAAGACACATATCCTGTGGTGAATAAAAATATAGCCTCAAGTAAAGTTACCGATAGACGAAGACGAAAGAGGGGATGCCCTTCATGGCATCCCCATAGGTTTCACTAGCGGCGAGGCAGCCAACTTGTTTTTGATGGTCACTTCATTCAATACTCGGTAATCAACAACCATCCTCAGCTATCCATCTTTCTTCTCCACTAGAAGTACTGGTGACCCCCAAGGTCACGACCTTGGGCGAATATAGCCTTTATCCAGTAACTCCTTGATCTGCATCTTAATTTCCTCCAAATCTTTTGCGGGCATCCTGTACGGTCTCTTAGATATTGGCCCTGTGCCTGGCAAAAGTTCAATCAAGAACTCAATGTCTCTATCTGGTGGCATGCCTGGCAACTCTTCTGGAAATACATCCGGATAGTCCTTCACCACTGCTACTTCCTCCTGTACAACTCCTGATAAGGAATTTACTTGAGTCATCTTCAGCATATGCCGGGATACATACTTGATCCTTTTTCCTTCTGGGGTGGTAAGCAAAATCGTCTTGCTGGCACAATCGATGTTTCCTCCATACAATGATAGCCAATCCATTCCCAAAATCACATCCAAACCTTGCGACTCCAAAACTATGAGGTCTGAGGGGAAAACATGCCTACCAATGGCCAATGCTATCTGAAAACATCCTTGGGTTGCCATATATTCTGCTCCTGGCGAGGTTACTAACATTGGGGTTCTGAGAACTTTGGTGGACAGCTTAAACTTATTCACAAATCCCCTTGATATGTATGAATGTGATGCACCAGTATCGAAAAGAACGGTTGCCGTAAATGACTTAACCAAAAACTTACCAATTACTGCATCAGGCTGAGCTTCAACCTCCTCCACGCTCACATGGTTCACGTGTCCTTTGTTGAACGGGTTCGGCTTCTTCCCAGAGCTTCCATTGCCATTTCCATTTTGGGCTTCAGGACATTCATTGGCATAATGTCCATTCTTCTGGCACTTAAAGCAAGTGACTTGGCTCAGGTCCCTCTTGGCTGGGGTAGATGGGTTGGTGCGGTTCTGTCCGTTGCTTCCTCCATTCCCATTACCATTTTTAGAGCCATTATGGTTGTGCGAACTACCTCCTCCATGGGTATGCTGAAACTGTCCTCCCGGCTTCGGGGCAAAACGAGGCTTCTGTTGAGCTCCTGAGGTATACTTCCCTTGTCCATACTTCCTCTTACGATTTTCAATCTGCTGTTGCTTTCCTTCAATCATGAGAGCTCTATCTACCAGCTCCTGGTAGTTGTTGAAAGTTGCTACCATCAACTGCATACTCAGCTCATCATTCAGTCCTTCCAAAAACTTCTCCTGCTTGGCAGCATCTGTAGCAACGTCATCTGGTGCATAACGTGCTAACTTACTGAATTCCTCCACATACTGGCCTACGGTGCGTCCTCCTTGGCGTAGGTTATGAAACTCACGCTTCTTCATAGCCATAGCTCCTGCTGAAACATGAGCTGTACGGAAAGCTTGCTGAAACTGGTCCCATGTGACAGTGTCAATAGGGTGCGTGGCTGTATAATTCTCCCACCATGATGCTGCGGGTCCATCAAGCTGATGTGCGGCAAAACGCACTCTTTCCGCATCTGTGCATCCTGCAGTGGTCAACTCCCTTCCAACTTTGCGGAGCCAATCATCCGCAACAATCGGCTCGGTGCTACTGGAAAACACCGGCGAGTTTAGCCTTAAGAAACGGGCTAAGTGATCAACAGGTGGTGGTGGCGGTGGGTTGTTGTTGTTGTTGTTGTTGCCTTGGTTCTGCACTAACACTTGCATCACGGCATTCTGTTGCTGAATCAACTGGGTGATCTCTGGTGGGAAAACAAATCCGGTGTCGCGTCTCGGAGGCATCTGATAGGTTTAGAAAAGATGAGAGTTAAGAATAGAATGAGGTCTAGAGAGAAAACACTACCCATATGCTCATGAGACAAATTCAATCAATATCACTCAATCAATTCAAAAAAGGCAAAACAATCGATCTAACTAGCGTTACAAAGTGCTGGAACTATACTATTAAATGGGGGAAACTACTACTGATATGGTGGTCCAATAATAATTTTAATCCGTTGAAGACTCCATGATGTCCGCTCCAGCTTCATCAACAAAGTCATCTTCACTTGGTTCCGAGTCGGTGTCGTCGATGATGATGTAGTTATCCGAACAAGTGCATTCCTCGACTTCTGCTTTTGGCACTGGATTTCCCATGAATACTCCAATCTTCTTCTCCAGGTCGTCATTCTTCCCTACTAGTGCGATGATTTCCTCCATATAATCCTCGCGTGTAGCCTTGAGTTCTTCTTGGAGCTCCTTGATCTTGGTTAATGCCTTCTTCAGTTCTTCCTTGTCCGTGCACATCTGGTTCTCCTGGCGACGAATGTGTTGGTTCTGCTCCTGGATGAAAGCTGCAATTGATCCATCCTTCTTGGTTCTGATCATCTCCCATTGCGCGTCTCGGCGTCCACAAATTTGGTAAATTGTATCCTTAAGCTCCTGGTGATAGACTCCTCCAATGCGTTCCATGGCGATGTGAGCGGCCATGCTCTTCCCTAAACTCCAGGTTGGTGCTTCGAAAACCAATCTTATGGGTTCAGTAACTGGCGCAAACGTCCTTCCTAGAATGTGAACTTGAATCTTCCAGCTCTCCTCTTCAGGTAATGTGGCGTTGTAGGTTCCGGTGATGCTTGGTATTCCTATGTTCAAGTACTTAGTGACTTCCTTCAAGTGTCGTCCAAACGGCGTGTCTTCATCTGGTTGCATGAACTTGCTCCTTGCATCCGCCATTCCTAAAAGAGTAGAAATTGGAGAGGGGTCAGAAATGAGAAGAGAGAAGCTTTCTAGGGCTTAAGCTTAGTGGTCGTGTCCTACAGTCAGCGTGTGCTCTGATACCAACTTTGTAGCGACCAGACCTCAAATGGTCTGTGCTGCTGTGCACCAGTGTCATCCCTGGATCAGTAATGCTGACACGCACAGTACAAATGGAGGATTTATAATAGAGTAGCAATCACACACTTATTACATCGAATATCTCCAAAGAGAATAAGTATGATAAACATGGCTTAAGGCCATCTAAATACGATAACAGCGGAAGACTTGGAAGATAAGTGAGTCCATCAACTCCAGCGGCATCACTGAGTATAAGACCACGACCTAAGGCACCTTACTCGTCGTCTGAAAAGTCTGCAACATGAAACGTTGCAGCCCGAAAACGGGTCAGCACATAGAATATGCTGGCAATGTAACACATAAAGAATAATGAACAAATAATAATGCTATACTACATGCATATATGGCTGGTGGAAAGCTCTATGGTTGCAGTTTTGCGAAAAGCCAATTTTATCCTACTTCAAAGGAATAAATTTTATTTAACTATCATGGTGGTTGTGAAACATTGAGATGGTTGACAGCATCTCAATCCCAATTAAATGTCATCAATAACCCAACAAAATTAATTAGAAGTAACATGGTGATGAGATTCACATGATAATCCAAGTACTAGATACTCAAGTTGTCCATAACCGGGGACACGGCTAACCATGATTAGTTTGTACACTCTGCAAAGATTTGTGCACTTTTCCCCACAAGACTCGATCTCCTCCGTTGGATTACTCGCACTACATGGTGTTTGAGTAACGGATGACCGAGACACAGTCTTTCAGAAGTGTTTGCACCTTACGTATGGGTAGACAGTTACACCTACTTTCCCCTACATCTGCTAGTCTACCACTGTAAGAGTTCACACAACTTAGTCAACTATGCTAGAGCCCATAATAGCTTGCGGCTGCACACGGAAGTTTCCAGCATGAATAATCTTATGATCCCTTTGAACCTGGGTGGCGGTCCAAAAGAAAAACAGGCAATCCTGGAATACCCAGGTACCTCAATCCACCCAGATGTGAGTTTTAGTTGCCACCTTAAGTAAACCATTAATTAACAATCTCACATCTGTCATGGAAATCTCTCAAACCCAATCCACGTCTACGAGCATAGCATGGCAATATAATAGCAAACGTAGAAGTAACTCCCAAGGGTTTGATAATAAAACGGGTAATAGGTACTACCTCAACTACTTCCCAGAACCCATAGTTTAATTAGATCCTAATCATGCAAGTGTTTGAGGAAAAAATAGATCTAATGCAATAAAACTGGGTATGGAAGGTATATGATCAAAGTGTTACTTGCCTTGCTGATGATCCGCAAAACCTAGCGATTCGAAGTAACAAGCGGCACACTCCGGGTACTCTATCGCCAACAAAAAAGCATACAATCAGTACTCATCTAATGCACAGGTAAAACTCGAACGAAAGATCCAACCAGAAAGTTCAACTTAAGAACTCCGGTTTGCAAAAAGAATCAACTCGAAAGAAGCAACGAAAGTCAAACGGCGAAAGAAACAAGCTTCGTTTACTAATCTGGATCTAGGTCAAATTTTACAGTAGCAAAAACTTGTTTGAGTAGATTAAACGGAAAGAGAATTTCGAGACGAAACTCTAGGCGCTTGAATCGCCTGATTCCGATAAACGAGCGAGAAGTTAAACAGAAACGAAGATTCGATCAGAAATCGAATCTGAGATAATCGCAGAAAAATCCGACGAAAAAGAAAAACGGACGAACGGTTAAAGAACGGACGTTCGTTAACAGAGAAAAACCAACGAACGCGTTCGTTAAAACGAACGGTTCGGTGAACGCTCGCAAAATAATAAAACCGAAAAAAACCGATCTAGGGTTTTTTTAAACAAAAACCGGCAACGAGGCGAGGTGCGGCTACCTCGTCGGGGGCGTGCTCCGGCGGGGCTTGGCCGGCTCCGGCGAGAGGCGGCGAGGGCGGC
>NC_057805.1:303059662-303067611 GCF_018294505.1 Triticum aestivum | reverse complement strand
ACTCCCGTGTCCGCCATGGACACGGCGGGGGCGGCGCGTCCCGTGCGCGAGGAGGAGAGGGGCTCGGGGTGGGCCGGCGGCCTGGCGCGGCTGGGCTCGGCCCGGCGGGCGCGCGCGTTTTTTTTAAAACGTTCCGCGGAACAATATTCGTAGAAAAATAAATAAAATTCCAAAAAATATAAAATAAATTTTTCCCGTCTAGTTAGAAAATCTGGAATAGGGTGAACATTTTTTAACACAAAACAAATATTTTGAAAACATGCAATATTTTTAATGCAATAAAAATTGCAAATAAAATCCAAATAAATTCCAATAAATGATTTTAACATTTTACCTCCAGTATTTCAATTGTTTTGGAGAAGTCATATTTTCTCCTCTCATTTATTTTTAAAATGAAATATTTTTCCGGAGAGAAAATAATTAAAACCAAAATCCTCGTCTTATTATTTGATGAAAATCAAATATGAAAATTCGAGAAAATCCCCAACTCTCCCCGAGGGTCCTTGAGTTGCTTAGGATTTATCGAGGATTTGTCAAAATGCAATAAAACATGATATGCAATGATGATCTATGTATAACATACCAAATTGAAAATTTGGGATGTTACAAACCTACCCCCCTTAAGATGATCTCGCCCTCGAGATTCGGGTTGGCTAGAAAACAGGTGGGAGTGGTCCTTCCGTAGATCTTCCTCTCGCTCCCAGGTGGCTTCATCCTCCGTGTGGTGACTCCACTGGACTTTGCAAAACTTGATAACCTTGCTGCGGGTAACTCGGCTGGCATACTCAAGAATCTTAACTGGTTTCTCCTCATAGGTCAAATCACTTTCCAGCTGAATTGCTTCCAGTGGCACAGTATCTTTCAGTGGTATCTCAGCCATCTCTGCGTGGCACTTCTTCAACTGGGAAACGTGAAATATATCATGAACTCCAGACAATCCTTCGGGCAATTCCAGCTTGTAGGCAACTTCTCCCATACGTTCCACAACTCTGTATGGTCCGATAAAACGGGGCGCTAACTTTCCCTTAACTCCAAAGCGCTTCACTCCTCGAAGTGGTGATACTCGAAGATACACTCGGTCTCCGACTTCGTGAACTGTCTCTTTTCGTTTAGAATCAGCATAACTCTTCTGCCTAGACTAGGCTACCTTGAGCCTATCGCGAATCAACCTCACTTTCTGTTCAGACTCCTTAATCAAATCTGGTCCAAACAACTGACGGTCTCCAACTTCGTCCCATAACAACGGTTTTCTACACCTCCTTCCGTACAAGGCTTCGAAAGGGGCCATCTTCAAACTGGTTTGATAACTGTTGTTATACGAAAACTCCGCATATGGCAAATTGTCGTCCCAACTAGATCCATAATCTAGTGCACAAGCTCTCAACATGTCCTCCGAAATCTGGTTGACTCTCTCGGTCTGTCCATCTGTCTATGGGTGAAAAGCTGTACTAAATTCCAGCCTGGTTCCCAATGTTTCATGTAACTGCTTCAAAAACTTCGAGGTAAATTGGGTTCCTCTGTCTGATACAATGGTCCTCGGAACTCCATGCAAACATACGATCCTCGTCATGTATATCTTTGCCAACTAAGCACCGGTGTAAGTGGTCTTTACTGGAATAAAATGAGCCACTTTCGTCAAACGGTCGACTACAACCCATATCGAGTCATAGCCTGAATGAGTCCTGGGTAATCCCGTGATAAAATCCATGCCTATTTTATCCCACTTCCATTCGGGTATCGGCAATGGTTGTAGCAATCCTGCTGGCTTCTGATGCTCTGCCTTCACTCTCTGACATACATCACAAAACTGCTACATACTCTGCAATATCCTTCTTCATTCCGGCCCACCAGAAAGTATTCTTCAAATCCAATTACATCTTGGTATTCCCTGGGTGAATCGAGTACGGTGAATCATGGGCTTCTTGCAAAATCAACTTCCTGATCTCCGGATCATTTGGCACATATACGCGGTCCTCAAACCATAAGGTATCGTGCTCATCCTCACGAAATCCCTTGGCTTTTCCTTTGCTCATCTTCTCCTTTATCTCTTCAATCTCCTTGTCTATCTTCTGAGCCTCTCTGATCCTTTCCATCAAGGTAGACTGAATCTCCAGTGTCGCTAAATAGCCTCTTGGGACTATCTCCAAACATAGCTCGCGAAGGTCCTCGGCTAACTCCTGAGGTAACTCTCCTGTCATGAGGGTGTTGACATGACTCTTGCGGCTCAACGCGTCTGCTACTACGTTAGCCTTTCCAGGGTGATAATGCAATCTCATATCATAATCTTTAATGAGCTCCAACCATCTCCTCTGTCTGAGATTTAACTCCTTCTGCGTGAAAATATACTTCAAACTCTTGTGATCAGTGTACACCTCACAATGGTTTCCGATGAGAAAATGTCTCCATGTCTTCAACGCTTGCACCACGGCTGCTAACTCCAAATCATGCATGGCATAATTCTTCTCATGGGGTTTAAGTTGTCGTGAAGCATATGACACAACTCTTCCTTCCTGCATAAGCACTGCTGCAAGTCCTCGACGAGAAGCGTCGCAATAAACTTCATAATCCTTGCGTTGATCTGGCAGGATCAAGACTGGTGATGTAACCAATCGTTTCTTCAACTCTTGGAAACTAGCTTCACATTCCTCAGTCCAATTGAATTTGGTGTCCTTCTTCAATAGCTCAGTCATGGGCTTAGCAATCTTCGAGAAATTCTCGATGAATCTTCGGTAGTATCCTGCGAGTCCAAGAAAACTTCGGATTTCTCCAACTGTCGTGGGTGATTCCCAACTTGTCACTGTGTCAACCTTGGCAGCGTCTACTGCTATTCCTTCTCCAGAAATAACATGTCCAAGGAATCCAACTTCCTTCAACCAAAATTCACATTTGCAGAACTTGGCGTATAACTGGTGTTCTCTGAGCTTCTCAAGTACCAATCGCAAATGCTCCTCATGCTCTTCCTCATCCTTGGAAAAGATTAAAATATCATCAATGAACACCACGACGAACTTATCCAGAAATTCCATAAACAGTTTGTTCATCAGGTTCATAAAATAGGCCGGCGCGTTAGTCAGACCAAATGACATAACGGTATACTCATACAATCCATATCTGGTGGTAAATGCCGTCTTGGGTATATCCTGCTCTCGAATCTTTAACTCATGGTATCCTGATCGTAGATCGATCTTGGAAAATACCTTAGCTCCTTGTAAGCGGTCAAACAAATCATTGATCATCGGCAGTGGGTACTTGTTTTTGATGGTCACTTCATTCAATCCTCGGTAATCAACAACCATCCTCAGCTATCCATCTTTCTTCTCCACTAGAAGTACTGGTGACCCCCAAGGTGACGACCTTGGGCGAATATAGCCTTTATCCAGTAACTCCTTGATCTGCATCTTAATTTCCTCCAAATCTTTTGTGGGCATCCTGTACGGTCTCTTAGCTATTGGCCCTGTGCCTGGCAAAAGTTCAATCAAGAACTCAATGTCTCTATCTGGTGGCATGCCTGGCAACTCTTCTGGAAATACATCCGGATAGTCCTTCACCACTGGTACTTCCTCCTATACAACTCCTGATAAGGAATTTACTTGAGTCCTCTTCGGCATATGCCGGGATACATACTTGATCCTTTTTCCTTCTGGGGTGGTAAGCAAAATCGTCTTGCTGGCACAATCGATGTTTCCTCCATACAATGATAGCCAATCCATTCCCAAAATCACATCCAAACCTTGCGACTCCAAAACTATGAGGTCTGAGGGGAAAACATGCCTACCAATGGCCAATGCTATCTGAAAACATCCTTGGGTTGCCATATATTCTGCTCCTGGCGAGGTTACTAACATTGGGGTTCTGAGAACTTTGGTGGACAGCTTAAACTTATTCACAAATCCCCTTGATATGTATGAATGCGATGCACCAGTATCGAAAAGAACGGTTGCGGTAAATGACTTAACCAAAAACTTACCTATTACTGCATCAGACTGAGCTTCAACCTCCTCCACGCTCACGTGGTTCACGTGTCCTTTGTTGAACGGGTTCGGCTTCTTCCCAGAGCTTCCATTGCCATTTCCATTTTGGGCTTCAGGACATTCATTGGCATAATGTCCATTCTTCTGGCACTTAAAGCAAGTGACTTGGCTCAGGTCCCTCTTGGCTGGGGTAGATGGGTTGGTGCGGTTCTGTCCGTTGCTTCCTCCATTCCCATTACCATTTTTAGAGCCATTATGGTTGTGCGAACTACCTCCTCCATGGGTATGCTGAAACTGTCCTCCCGGCTTCGGGGCAAAACGAGGCTTCTGTTGAGCTCCTGAGTTATACTTCCCTTGTCCATACTTCCTCTTACGATTTTCAATCTGCTGTTGCTTTCCTTCAATCATGAGAGCTCTATCTACCAGCTCCTGGTAGTTGTTGAAAGTTGCTACCATCAACTGCATACTCAGCTCATCATTCAGTCCTTCCAAAAACTTCTCCTGCTTGGCAGCATCTGTAGCAACGTCATCTGGTGCATAACGTGCTAACTTACTGAATTCCTCCACATACTGGCCTACGGTGCGTCCTCCTTGGCGTAGGTTATGAAACTCACGCTTCTTCATAGCCATAGCTCCTGCTGAAACATGAGCTGTACGGAAAGCTTGCTGAAACTGGTCCCATGTGACAGTGTCAATAGGGTGCGTGGCTGTATAATTCTCCCACCATGATGCTGCGGGTCCATCAAGCTGATGTGCGGCAAAACGCACTCTTTCCGCATCTGTGCATCCTGCAGTGGTCAACTCCCTTCCAACTTTGCGGAGCCAATCATCCGCAACAATCGGCTCGGTGCTACTGGAAAACACCGGCGAGTTTAGCCTTAAGAAACGGGCTAAGTGATCAACAGGTGGTGGTGGCGGTGGGTTGTTGTTGTTGTTGTTGTTGCCTTGGTTCTGCACTAACACTTGCATCAAGGCATTCTGTTGCTGAATCAACTGGGTGATCTCTGGTGGGAAAACAAATCCGGTGTCGCGTCTCGGAGGCATCTGATAGGTTTAGAAAAGATGAGAGTTAAGAATAGAATGAGGTCTAGAGAGAAAACACTACCCATATGCTCATGAGACAAATTCAATCAATATCACTCAATCAATTCAAAAAAGGCAAAACAATCGATCTAACTAGCGTTACAAAGTGCTGGAACTATACTATTAAATGGGGGAAACTACTACTGATATGGTGGTCCAATAATAATTTTAATCCGTTGAAGACTCCATGATGTCCGCTCCAGCTTCATCAACAAAGTCATCTTCACTTGGTTCCGAGTCGGTGTCGTCGATGATGATGTAGTTATCCGAACAAGTGCATTCATCGACTTCTGCTTTTGGCACTGGATTTCCCATGAATACTCCAATCTTCTTCTCCAGGTCGTCATTCTTCCCTACTAGTGCGATGATTTCCTCCATATAATCCTCGCGTGTAGCCTTGAGTTCTTCTTGGAGCTCCTTGATCTTGGTTAATGCCTTCTTCAGTTCTTCCTTGTCCGTGCACATCTGGTTCTCCTGGCGACGAATGTGTTGGTTCTGCTCCTGGATGAAAGCTGCAATTGATCCATCCTTCTTGGTTCTGATCATCTCCCATTGCGCGTCTCGGCGTCCACAAATTTGGTAAATTGTATCCTTAAGCTCCTGGTGATAGACTCCTCCAATGCGTCCCATGGCGATGTGAGCGGCCATGCTCTTCCCTAAACTCCAGGTTGGTGCTTCGAAAACCAATCTTATGGGTTCAGTAACTGGCGCAAACGTCCTTCCTAGAATGTGAACTTGAATCTTCCAGCTCTCCTCTTCAGGTAATGTGGCGTTGTAGGTTCCGGTGATGCTTGGTATTCCTATGTTCAAGTACTTAGTGACTTCCTTCAAGTGTCGTCCAAACGGCGTGTCTTCATCTGGTTGCATGAACTTGCTCCTTGCATCCGCCATTCCTAAAAGAGTAGAAATTGGAGAGGGGTCAGAAATGAGAAGAGAGAAGCTTTCTAGGGCTTAAGCTTAGTGGTCGTGTCCTACAGTCAGCGTGTGCTCTGATACCAACTTTGTAGCGACCAGACCTCAAATGGTCTGTGCTGCTGTGCACCAGTGTCATCCCTGGATCAGTAATGCTGACACGCACAGTACAAATGGAGGATTTATAATAGAGTAGCAATCACACACTTATTACATCGAATATCTCCAAAGAGAATAAGTATGATAAACATGGCTTAAGGCCATCTAAATACGATAACAGCGGAAGACTTGGAAGATAAGTGAGTCCATCAACTCCAGCGGCATCACTGAGTATAAGACCACGACCTAAGGCACCTTACTCGTCGTCTGAAAAGTCTGCAACATGAAACGTTGCAGCCCGAAAACGGGTCAGCACATAGAATATGCTGGCAATGTAACACATAAAGAATAATGAACAAATAATAATGCTATACTACATGCATATATGGCTGGTGGAAAGCTCTATGGTTGCAGTTTTGCGAAAAGCCAATTTTATCCTACTTCAAAGGAATAAATTTTATTTAACTATCATGGTGGTTGTGAAACATTGAGATGGTTGACAGCATCTCAATCCCAATTAAATGTCATCAATAACCCAACAAAATTAATTAGAAGTAACATGGTGATGAGATTCACATGATAATCCAAGTACTAGATACTCAAGTTGTCCATAACCGGGGACACGGCTAACCATGATTAGTTTGTACACTCTGCAAAGATTTGTGCACTTTTCCCCACAAGACTCGATCTCCTCCGTTGGATTACTCGCACTACATGGTGTTTGAGTAACGGATGACCGAGACACAGTCTTTCAGAAGTGTTTGCACCTTACGTATGGGTAGACAGTTACACCTACTTTCCCCTACATCTGCTAGTCTACCACTGTAAGAGTTCACACAACTTAGTCAACTATGCTAGAGCCCATAATAGCTTGCGGCTGCACACGGAAGTTTCCAGCATGAATAATCTTATGATCCCTTTGAACCTGGGTGGCGGTCCAAAAGAAAAACAGGCAATCCTGGAATACCCAGGTACCTCAATCCACCCAGATGTGAGTTTTAGTTGCCACCTTAAGTAAACCATTAATTAACAATCTCACATCTGTCATGGAAATCTCTCAAACCCAATCCACGTCTACGAGCATAGCATGGCAATATAATAGCAAACGTAGAAGTAACTCCCAAGGGTTTGATAATAAAACGGGTAATAGGTACTACCTCAACTACTTCCCAGAACCCATAGTTTAATTAGATCCTAATCATGCAAGTGTTTGAGGAAAAAATAGATCTAATGCAATAAAACTGGGTATAGAAGGTATATGATCAAAGTGTTACTTGCCTTGCTGATGATCCGCAAAACCTAGCGATTCGAAGTAACAAGCGGCACACTCCGGGTACTCTATCGCAAACAAACAAGCATACAATCAGTACTCATCTAATGCACAGGTAAAACTCGAACGAAAGATCCAACCAGAAAGTTCAACTTAAGAACTCCGGTTTGCAAAAAGAATCAACTCGAAAGAAGCAACGAAAGTCAAACGGCGAAAGAAACAAGCTTCGTTTACTAATCTGGATCTAGGTCAAATTTTACAGTAGCAAAAACTTGTTTGAGTAGATTAAATGGAAAGAGAATTTCGAGACGAAACTCTAGGCGCTTGAATCGCCTGATTCCGATAAACGAGCGAGAAGTTAAACAGAAACGAAGATTCGATCAGAAATCGAATCTGAGATAATCGCAGAGAAATCCGACGAAAAAGAAAAACGGACGAACGGTTAAAGAACGGACGTTCGTTAACAGAGAAAAACCGACGAACGCGTTCGTTAAAACGAACGGTTCGGTGAACGCTCGCAAAATAATAAAACCGAAAAAAAACCGATCTAGGGTTTTTTTAAAGGAAAACCGGCAATGAGGCGAGGTGCGGCTACCTCGTCGGGGGCGTGCTCC
>NC_057805.1:303034361-303058771 GCF_018294505.1 Triticum aestivum | reverse complement strand
CGCGGGGTGGGCCGGCGGCCTGGCGCGGCTGGGCTCGGCCCGGCGGGCGCGCGCGTTTTTTTTTAAAACATTCCGCGGAAAAATATTCGTAGAAAAATAAATAAAAGTCCAAAAAATATAAAATAAATTTTCTCCGTCTAGTTAGAAAATCTAGAATAGGGTGAACATTTGTTTAACACAAAATAAATATTTTGAAAACATGCAATATTTTTAATGCATTAAAATTGCAAATAAATTCCAATAAATGATTTTAACATTTTACCTCTAGTATTTCAATTGTTTTGGAGAAGTCATATTTTCTCCTCTCATTTATTTTTAAAATGAAATATTTTTCCGGAGACAAAATAATTAAAACCAAAATCCTCGTCTTATTATTTGATAAAAATCAAATATGAAAATTCGAGAAAATCCCCAACTCTCCCCGGGGGTCCTTGAGTTGCTTAGGATTAATCGAGGATTTGTCAAAATGCAATAAAACATGATATGCAATGATGATCTTTGTATAACATACCAAATTGAAAATTTGGGATGTTACAATTACATCGAATAGATCTCCACGAGAGAGGAGGAGAACATTGTATTGAGATCCAAAAAGAGAGAAGAAGCCATCTAGCTAATAACTACGAACCCGAAGGTCTGAGGTAAACTACTCACACATCATCGGAGAGGCTATGGTGTTGATGTAGAAGCCCTCCGTGATCGATGCCCCCTCCGGCGGAGCTCCGGAACAGGCCCCAAGATGGGATCTCATGGGTACAGAAGGTTGCGGCGGTGGAATTAGGTTTTTGGCTCCGTATCTAATTGTTTGGGGGTACGTAGGTATATATAGGAGGAAGGAGTACGTCGGTGGAGCAACGTGGGGCCCACGAGGGTGGAGGGCGCGCCTGGGGGGGTAGGCGCGCCCCCTACCTCGTAGCTTCCTGGAAGCTTCCTTGACGTAGGGTCCAAGTCTCCTGGATCATGTTCGTTCCGAAAATCACGTTCCGAAGGTTTCATTCCGTTTGGACTCCGTTTGATATTCTTTTTCTGCGAAACTCTGAAATAGGCAAAAAACAGCAATTCTGGGCTGGGCCTCCGGTTAATAGGTTAGTCCCAAAAATAATATAAAAGTGAATAATAAAGCCCAATAATGTCCAAAACAGAAGATAATATAGCATGGAGCAATCAAAAATTATAGATACGTTAGAGACGTATCAAGCATCCCCAAGCTTAATTCCTTCTCGTCCTCGAGTAGGTAAATGATAAAAACAGAATTTTTGATGTGGAATGCTACTTGGTATAATTTCAATGTAATTCTTCTTAATTGTGGTATGAATATTCAGATCCTAAAGATTCAAGATAAAAGTTCAATATTGACATAGAAATAATAATACTTCAAGCATACTAACTAAGCAATTATGCCCTCTCAAAATAACATGGCCAAAGAAAGTTCATCCCTACAAAATCATATAGTTTAGTCATGCTCCATTTTCGTCAAACAAGAATGCTCTCATCATGCACAACCCCGATGACAAGCCAAGCAATTGTTTCATACTTTAGTAATCTCAAACTTTATAAACCTTCACGCAATACATGAGCTTGAGCCATGGATATAGCATTATGGGTGGAATAGAATATGATGATGGGGGTTATGTGGAGAAGACAAAAAAGGAGAAAGTCTCACATCAACGAGGCTAATCAATGAGCTATGGAGATGCCCATCGATTGATGTTAATGCAAGGAGTAGGGATTTCCATGCAACGGATGCACTAGAGCTATAAATGTATGAAAGCTCAACAAAAGAAACTAAGTGGGTGTGCATCCAACTTGCTTGCTCACGAAGACCTAGGGCATTTGAGGAGGCCCATTGTTGGAATATACAAGCCAAGTTCTATAATGAAAAATTCCCACTAGTATATGAAATTGACAAAACGAGAGACTCTCTATCATGAAGATTACGGTGCTACTTTGAAGCATAAGTGTGGTAAAAGGATAGTAGCATTGTCCCTTTTTATTTCTCTTTTTTTGGGGCCTTCTCTTTTCTTTTATTTGGCCTTTCTCTCTCTTTTTTTTGGGACAATGCTCTATTAAATGATGATCATCACACTTCTATTTATTTACAACTCAATGATTACAACTCGATACTAGAACAAGGTATGACTCTATATGAATGCCTCCAGCGGTGTACCGGGATATGCAATGAACCAAAAGTGACATGTATGAAAGAATTATGAACGGTGGCTTTGCCACAAATACTATGTCAACTACATGATCATGCTAAGGAATATGACAATGATGAACGTGTCATGATAAACGGAACGGTGGAAAGTTGCATGGCAATATATCTCGGAATGGCTATGGAAATGCCATAATAGGTAGGTATGGTGGCTGTTTTGAGGAAGATATAAGGAGGTTTATGTGTGAAAGAGCATATCATATCACGGGGTTTGGATGCACCGGTGAAGTTTGCACCAACTCTCAATGTGAGAAAGGGCAATGCACGGTACCGGAGAGGCTAGCAATGATGGAAAGGTGAGAGTGCGTATAATCCATGGACTCAACATTAGTCATAAAGAACTCACATACTTATTGCAAAAATCTACAAGTCATCAAAAACCAAGCACTACGCGCATGCTCCTAGGGGGATAGATTGGTAGGAAAAGACCATCGCTCGTCCCCGACCGCCACTCATAAGGAGGACAATCAAAGAACACCTCATGTTTCAAATTTGTTACATAACGTTTACCGTACGTGCATGCTACGGGCCTTGCAAACTTCAACACAAGTATTTCTCAAATTCACAACTACTCAACTAGCACAACTTTAATATCACTACCTCCATATCTCAAAACAATCATCAAGCATCAAACTTCTCTTAGTATTCAACACACTCATAAGAAAGTTTTTACTAATCTTGAATATCTAGCATATTAGGTTTATTTAAGCAAATTACCATGCTATTTACGACTCTAAAAATAATCTAAGTGAATCATGAGAGATCAATAGTTTCTATAAAACAAGTCCACCACCGTGCTCTAAAAGATATAAGTGAAGTACTAGAGCAAAACTATATAACTCAAAAGATATAAGTGAAGCACATAGAGTATTCTAATAATTTCCGAATCATGTGTGTCTCTCTCAAAAGGTCTGTACAGCACATATAATTGTGGTAAACTAAAAAGCAAAGACTCAAATCATACAAGACGCTCCAAGCAAAACACATATCATGTGGTGAATAAAAATATAGCTCCAAGTAAAGTGACCGATGGAAGTAGACGAAAGAGGGGATGCCTTCGGGGGCATCCCCAAGCTTTGGCTTTTTGGTGTCCTTATATTATCTTGGGGGTGCCATGGGCATCCCCAAGCTTAGGCTCTTGCCACTCCTTGTTCCATCATCCATCAAATCATATACCAAAAACTTGAAAACTTCACAACACAAAACTTAACAGAAAATCTTGTGAGCTCCGTTAGCGAAAGAAAACAAAAGACCACTTCAAGGTACTGTAATGAACTCATTATTTATTTATATTGGTGTTAAACCTACTGTATTCCAACTTCTATATGGTTTATAAACTATTTTATTATCCATAGGTTCATCAAAATAAGCAAACAACACACGAAAAACAGAATCTGTCAAAAACAGAACAGTTTGTAGTAATCTGTAACTAACGCAAACTTCTGGAACTCCTAAAAATCAGCCAAAATAGGACGACCTAGACAATTTCTTTATTGATCAGCAGCAATTGGAATCAATATTTTATCACGTTCTGGTGATTTTAACAATTATTTTCGTGAACAGAAAGTTTCTGGAGTTTTCTGCAAGATCAAATAACTATCATCCAAGAAGATCCTATAGGTTTAACTTGGCACAAACACTAATTAAAACATAAAAACACATCTAACCATAGGCTAGAACAAAAATTTATTCCTAAACAGAAGCAAAAAGCAAGAAAAAACTAAAAATAAAATTGGGTTGCCTCCTAACAAGCGCTATCGTTTAACGCCCCTAGCTAGGCATAAAAGCAAGGATAGATCTAGGTATTGCCCTCTTTGGTAGGCAATTCTTCAATAAGACATATATTATCTTTTAGAGTTTCTTTCTTTTTATTAATTATCAAACTTTTAGGGGAACAAGATCAAAAAATTCATTTGTAGCAAATGGTTCCTTAATGATAGCAAAAAGATTGGGATGAATACTTATAGATTTAAGATCCGCAGTTTCCTTACTAGAGGATTCACCCTTATTTTTAGGTACATACATAAGATTGGCAATTTTAGTTGGAGGACTTGGAGTACTCTTTCCGGAAGAAAAAGCGGTTCCCAAGTTGGTAATGATACCCTCAAGTTTATCGATTCTAGTGGAATCTTGATTTATTCTTTCATTAACTATGGGTTCCTTCTCCTTAATATTTTTCAAAGTGACTCCTACCTTAGATCCATATTGGGTAATTTGGTTGTGGATCTTTTTATCCAGATTTTCAATTAACTCTATGGTAGCAACTTTATTTTCAATAATTTCAAGTCTTTGCATTACATGCTCCAAAGTTAACATAGTTCCATTAACCAAAAGAGGTGGTGAGCCAAATAAATCTATCATAGCATTATAAGAGTCAAAAGTATGGCTACCCAAGAAATTCCCTCCGGTAATGGTATCAAGAATATATCTATACCTAGGATTAGCGCCTACATAAAAATTGCGAAGAAGAACAGAAGTAGATTGCTTCCTGGTAGAGCATTGCAAATTCTATACCAAGCGTCTTTCAATTTTTCTCCCTCCCTTTGTTTAAAATTGAGAACTTCATTTTTGGGAGATAATGGAGAAGATAAAGGACTAGCCATAATGACAAGCAAACGGAAAAGAGGCGAACAAAAAGAGAGGGCGAATAAAACGGCAAGGGTGAAGTGGGGGAGAGGAAAACGAGAGGCAAATGGCAAATAATGTAATGCGGGAGATAAGGGTTTGTGATGGGTACTTGGTATGTTGACTTTTGCGTAGACCTCCCCGGCAACGGCGCCAGAAATCCTTCTTGCTACCTCTTGAGCACTGCGTTGGTTTTCCCTTGAAGAGGAAAGGGTGATGCAGCAAAGTAGCGTAAGTATTTCCCTCAGTTTTTAAGAACCAAGGTATCAATCCAGTAGGAGGCTACGCGCGAGTCCCTCGCACCTACACAAAACAAATAAATCCTCGCAACCAACGCGATAAGGGGTTGTCAATCCCTACACGGTCACTTACGAGAGTGAGATCTGATAGATATGATAAGATAGTATTTTTGGTATTTTTATGATAAAGATGCAAAGTAAAATAAAAGCAACGGAAATAACTAAGTGTTGGAAGATTAATATGATGGAAAATAGACCCGGGGGCCATAGGTTTCACTAGTGGCTTCTCTCAAGAGCATAAGTATTTTACGGTGGGTGAACAAATTATTGTTGAGCAATTGACAGAATTGAGCATAGTTATGAGAATATCTAGGTATGATCATGTATATAGGCATCACGTCCGAGACAAGTACACCGACTCCTGCCTGCATCTACTACTATTACTCCACACATCGACCGCTATGCAGCATGCATCTAGAGTATTAAGTTCATAAGAACAGAGTAACGCCTTAAGCAAGATGACATGATGTAGAGGGATAAATTCATGCAATATGATAAAAAAACATCTTGTTATCCTCGATGGCAACAATACAATACGTGCCTTGCTGCCCCTACTGTCACTGGGAAAGGACACCGCAAGATTGAACCCAAAGCTAAGCACTTCTCCCATTGCAAGAAAGATCAATCTAGTAGGCCAAACCAAACTGATAATTCGAAGAGACTTGCAAAGATAACCAATCATACATAAAAGAATTCAGAAGATTCAAATATTGTTCATAGATAAACTTGATCATAAACCCACAATTCATCGGTCTCAACAAACACACCGCAAAAGAAGATTACATCGAATAGATCTCCACGAGAGAGGGGGAGAACATTGTATTGAGATCCAAAAAGAGAGAAGAAGCCATCTAGCTAATAACTATGGACCCGAAGGTCTGAGGTAAACTACTCACACATCATCGGAGAGGCTATGGTGTTGATGTAGAAGCCCTCCGTGATTGATGCCCCCTCCGGCGGAGCTCCGGAACAGGCCCCAAGATGGGATCTCGTGGGTACAGAAGGTTGCGGCGGTGGAATTAGGTTTTTGGCTCTGTATCTGATCGTTTGGGGGTACCTAGGTATATATAGGAGGGAGGAGTACGTCGGTGGAGCAACGTGGGGCCCACGAGGGTGGAGGGCGCGCCTGGGGGGTAGGCGCGCCCCCTACCTCGTGGCTTCCTGGAAGCTTCCTTGACGTAGGGTCCAAGTCTCCTGGATCTTGTTCGTTCCGAAAATCACGTTCCCGAAGGTTTCATTCCGTTTGGACTCCGTTTGATATTCTTTTTCTGCGAAACTCTGAAATAGGCAAAAAACAGCAATTCTGGGTTGGGCCTCAGGTTAACAGGTTAGTCCCAAAAATAATATAAAAGTGAATAATAAAGCCCAATAATGTCCAAAACAGAAGATAATATAGCATGGAGCAATCAAAAATTATAGATACGTTAGAGACGTATCAGCCATTGTTTGATTGTCTTCTCCATGGAGGGAACAGGCGGAAAATGACCCCGTTATTTTTGCCCCGGTCTGAAAGATGACGTGGTGGAGGAACTCACTGATCGGTGCAACGTCATCACCTCGGCTAGCATGGCAGGTTCGTTCAAGACCATTCTCGACTCAACTAATAACATCATTAGAAAGAACCCAAGTGTCTAGGAGCGGTTTGATCTCCCCTATCTTCTTTGCCATGACCCTGCTCGCTGGCACGCGGACGACGGAACCCTCGCCTTGTGCAAGTTGATGCCGCTTGATGGTGATACGTGTGATGCTAAGATGCTATCGCTTAAGGAGAAGGGTTGGGCAAGTGCAAATGGAGATTGGGTTGTTTATATTGGCCATAACTGCGAGTGGGAACTTGTGAATGTGTACAGTCGTCACCGGGTTCCACTTCCAAAAATCTCAGAGTGCCCAGAGGTTGAGCACACAGATGGTCTACGTACGTCCAAGTACGATCAGGGTGACTGTCATCTAGCATCCCGTTATGTTTACTAGAATGTTGTGCCAATCATAATCCAACATGTATCCTCGTTGGATTATGTTGGATTATGACTGGTTTTCGACTCACTTCTTAGAGTGTCATTGCACCGATCATAAGCAATTGTATCTATACCTCAGATGACAACGAGGATACATGTTGGATTATGACCGGTTTTCGACTCACTTCTTAGAGTGTGAGTACCGTAGTACTATAGCCAGCATCCCGTTATATGAAGTTGCCACATCACATAGAGCCAACCTAATATTGGAGTATGCTAGCACAATAGTTAGTTCTAGTTAGATCAACTAGAGCTAGGTGTCGCATGGAAGCCGAGAAATATGGTGATAGAGTGACTGCGTGAGGTGGGCTTGTGCGTAGTATGATGTAGGCACATGGCTTGCCGTGTTTCCTACTCCTCCGGTGGAGAAGATTTGGTCGAGTTCTTCCTCCTTTTGCCGACACGTGGGACATCCAGCATCTAGGTCGTGTCATGTAAGAAAATTGGGTGCTAGTTGAAGCCACGTGATGTGCATCTTGGGTTAAACTATAAATAGAATCTTACTCTTGCGTAACTCCAAAAGAGGCCACCGAAGATCTTTATTGGATTTGTTTTTCATCACCAGCACGTCGAGGTGAAAGATGTGCAGGTTTAGTGGGTCCTCTTGCGTTTTCACTGACATGTGGGACCCCATGTGAGCAAACAGACGATGGGCTCTGCGTGTCTGCTGGTTGGCTGGGAAGAGAGAGAGAGGAGGGCTAAGCACGGACTCCAGGAAATTTCGCGACAATTTGACTAGTACTAGTGGTGTACCGTACTCCTGGAGAGATAATGTGTTTGCTCTACATAACCAGCACCTCGATATAGTGAGGTGGCATGGGACATAACTAGCATTCACGTCTAGCAGTACGGCACATGCCACCCACACGAGTCCCATCTGACACCAATTTTCTTGGAGTCCATGCTACATCCATCTCTTCTCCCTCTTGTTTTCTCAGCCATCGCGCGGTGGGCGGGGTGGGGGTTTGCTGATAGTCGGTTTGCTCAACTACGGTCCCACTTGTAAGTGAAAATGCAACACAACACGCATTCCCCATTGAGCGGCGTGCCGGACCAACCGTGTGGGGGTGTGACGCGAACACGGCAGGCTTTTCCTTTTGAACTGGTAACTTGTAAAATTTGGTTCTCCTCCATGGCGCGACCGATAGATAGAAATAATGATTTTCCCTAGAGTAATGAGAAGTTTGGTTCTGGCGTGGTTCATGCATGGAGTACGTACGAAAATTATGAAGTTGATGCAAAAGCTAAGATAATTACTAGTAGTACCATATACTACTACATGGATTTGACAGAAAGATAAAGATACATATGGATCCATCAACGACATCCTCACGCCCTAGTGCGCCGGGTCACCAACCGACGTGTGAGGAGCAGCGGCATTGGTGGCGAGCTCAATAAGCTTCTTAACAATGTCGTCCAAGGTTGCCCTGCAGTCCAAGAAGACCAGCGTCCTATCGTCCTCCACTTGCACGTACTAGTCCTTGTGGATGATTTGTGCATAGACATGGGTGATTATGTCAATGGTGTCTTGCTGCGCCAGGCGCTGCGCAGCAATCGCGGCCTCGAGGTGGACATTCTCTGGCGCGACGGCGGGCAGTCGCAGGGCCACCAGTGCATCCAAGAGGTTGTCACCATAGAGGTCGTTGAGGGTGGCGGGCATCGCAGAGCCTGGGCGCGTGGGCTGGAGGCATACGTCAAGGTCGTCCGCGAGCTTCTTAACGACGGTGAACTTGTCGAGGAAGCCGACAAGGACATCGTCGAACAAGGAGACGAAGCTTTCGTCCAAGCGGCCTCTCGCCCTAGCGGCCTGAAGCACGACCTGGAGACGTTCCTCGGTGCCGGGCCGCAGGCTAGCGTCATTGACCATCTGGCTCAGCCGGCTGATACTTGCCCTCATCGCCTCCATGGGTCTAGCTTCTAGTCAACTGATCTTGCGATTGGAGTGATCACTATTGCCCTTGGTTAGGGTGCGTAGGTGCGTAGGATTTCGTAGATTGGACTGGTGGGGAGCCTTTAGATGAGAAGTGCAGACTGTGTTGCATTCACGTGTGTGTTGGCCATCTACTCCTCGGCCCTCCCTCCGTGGGACTGAGCTCTGGTGCCTTAACTGCACCTGCTTTTGGATGTATGACAGGTGGGCCAGCCACCTGTTGGGCCCACCTGTCATACACCCAAAGGTAGGTGCGGTAAGTCAATTAAGCTGCGTCCCCGCCGTGCCGGTGCAGTATAATCATCTCACTGGACCTCTAGTTGGGCAAAACAAGAGAACTTTGATGTTTACTTGTTTATTGGTCCCCTTTGCATTTTGCGCCAAGTTTTGACCTTTGATTTAACTAATAAAATGTTAATGCATGTAACCAAAAATGTTGTGCTAAGTAGTCACAAGTCATTGAAAGCATACGCACCCCACGTCTCCTATTGGGTGATTTCTTTTTTCGTGGCAAAAAACAGGGAACGAGGTGGGTAGTTAATGCACCGCGCCTAAAACTTTTGGGCTTATTTGGTTTTCGTAACGTGACTAATGCACTAGTACGGAGGGAGTACAACAGTAGTACTTGATTGCAATTTTTTGTTGGTAGCTTACCAAGTTGAGCGCTCGGTGAGTACAATAGTAGTCTGATTGATGAGACTTCATATTTGAGCCATCTACCGGAAGGGAGAGTGTATAATATCATCGGGAGCTACGTTCAAAAATGAATAAAACAATACTCTATGTATTCATTTACAGAGGGAGTAGTATATTTTTTGTGACATGCATTACTAGATATTGCTAGTCAAATACTAAATCCAAACGGACGTGGTAGTACTACTAAATCCAGACGGTGGTGCTAGTACTAGTAGTAGTAGTACCAATGTAGTAGTATTGTACTACCCGTTGGTCAAATTATTACGTGCTGCTCCTCACAGTGAAGTGACAAGACCCAACGCCAGAGATGACACCTGAGTGTAGGCGCCGTGTTCGGAATACCAAAGTCAGCCTCACCGTCTGCAGTCACTATCATCCTGGCTGTAGAGCTAGCCTACTTACAACTAGTCGTGTTTGACATAATTTCCCGTGCGTTTCCACGAGTATCTCTACTCTTTTCTTATACGGAGTACTAGTAAGATGCCCGTGCATTGCACGGAACACCAAGATTGGGGGTGGACGGCACCGGCAGCGGCCATCGCGCCAGATTTTTCCATGGCCTTCTAGATGTGGTGGGGAGGAGATAAGGTTGATTGTGAGAGACAAGGAGTTGTTTGTCAATAGGGAACAAGTGCGGGCATCTTTTTGCAAAACTGCAAAAGTTTGCTTTGTATGCGTCAGATCTAGATCCGACGGCTATTGGTGAAAGATGGCAGGCACACCATCATCACCAACTCAGGACCTCTTTGATTCGCAGGATTTTGAAAACACGGGAATAGGACACGGCAATATTACAAGTTTCAAACTGATATTACAAATGTTAGGAGTAATGCTGCACCTACGAAGAGGGAATTACTAGGAAGTTTACGTAAGAACTTTTGTTGCTTTAGGTGGATGCAGCATTATCGTACAAATTAAAATCCACCGCCTTGACAAGCCACTAATGGGCAAATAAATTTTCAAGTCTCTGGCAACTTGATGTTTCAAAAACAAATTCAGCTTCTGCGGAGACTTTGTCATTTAGGCTTAGACGCTTGCAGTTATCAGCACGCCATTCATTGTTGCGCCGGAGAACGCCAAACCTCATTACATTGAGCACATTTGCCTCTAGAACAAAGAACCTGGCCAATTTAATCTTAGATGTGCTGCCTTGGTAGTCCATCAAATCAATTTCTGTAAGATGGAGATCAAGGCATTCGATGAGATTGTTATAGTGTAGCACATTTTTCACTTTCGGGTCTTTTTTTATCTGCAAAAGAAGAGAACATATTAGAGCAGCTGGCTATATAAGATTGTCGTGTCATCAAGAGGTACCAATATCATTCGCTCATACGATAGGGTTGGCTGGCTAGTGATATTTTTTCACTCTCTCTCTCTCTCTTTCTCTTTCCTATCATTTACCTAGGAGCACGTGAAGAGCTTGGGCATTTGTTGCCTTCCACTATGTGGCCGATGCCATATTTCTCAAAAGTATGCCACATAATACACATCGATGTCAAATCAAAAGATTTTGGTACCACTCTAGCGATGTGAGAGAGTTGGCACCGCTGTGCACACAGACCCACATGTATAAACAAATCAATCAAACCAACTACACCAGCCTCTCACTCTCCCAAACAAGTGTTTTTTTATTGCCTCAGTCCTCTCCCTCTCCCACGCAAATGTTTTTTCATTGCGTGAGTTAATTTGGCACCGGAGCAAAGTAGGTGATCCAGATTGGGGCATCAGGTGAGCAATGGAGGGGCATCGATGCCAAATGCATCACAAGTGAATTTGGCACGTGTATTGGCCTACATAGTGGAGGGTTGTTATAGCCCACTTTTGTACTACCTCATATTTAGTGTAAAATTTTGACCATAGATTTACCTAAGAAAATGCCAATGCATGTCACCAAAAATTATACCATTTGAAATTATGTTCAAATACGAATCCAACGACATAATTTTTAGTGACATGCATTAACATTTTGTCATTTAAATCTATGGTCAAATTTTGATACTACAAAATAGGAAGAGTAAACCAGGACGGAGGTAGTACTTGCTCTTAGGGTAACCATAGAGTTACTAGTCTAAGTTACTTGCCACTATGACTAGCCTAGGCTACTAGTAGTATAACAGAAAAACGATGCAGGTGATCACGTGAGAAGAAATACTAAAAACATTTCTTTTGGTGCAGTGCATAGATGCAGTTTTGAACACTACACTTGTCATCATAATTTGGGAAAATTATGAAAAAATTGAGCTACATTGTGATTACTGTTTACTAATAGGAAAGAAGTTTTACCTCGATGAGTAGCTTCTCCGTGCACGGAAAGCATGTAAGGAATCCAACAACTTGATCCAGATTGGGACCGATAGATTTTATTGCCAAGATCTTCACTGTGCGCATAGACTGGGTCAAGCTTGTGGGAATCATTTTCTGGATGACAGTCATAAATACATCAAGAAGAAATTTAAAAATGTAAATTTCAAGAAGATGGAGAAGAAGATGAGTGTTGTACCTGAACGATTACGTATCCAATAAAGAGTTCAGAGAATTTGGCAGACGAGTACACCAACGTTGTCAATTTCGGCGCGTCAATGACCCTAATTTTTTATGGACCATCTAGATGAGAGACAAGCAATCTCTCAAGGAAAGGTGCATTCTCAGTGACCATAACGTGGAATAGCTGGAGTGATCTCTTCCCAATTGATGTCTTGTTGCGGGGCCAGCAAGACACATAAATCCATCAGAGATTTGTCGAGGCGATGTGGAGGCTAATGAACCCGTGGATCTGCTGAAGATGAAGGTACTCGAGTGCAGTACAGCTGTGGAGCAGGTGCTCCATAGCCATCTTCGAGATGCCAACGTCGAAGAGGTCGAGCTGCTTGAGTTGAGGGAGAAGAAGGGCGGGTGCGACATTAATCTGGGGAAAATATCAGGAGCTGAAGTTGGCGCGGCGCAGCGTTGGCGTGAGGCGGAGCGCGGACGGTGGCAGAGAGCGACATCGTCCAGCTTCAAACCTGAGCTCCTCGAGCTGATCTAGGGCGGGGGATACGAACCACTCGTCGAACTTGGCTTGGACCTTGCAGTTGGTACTGAACATGCGGATGTCAAGGCGTCTGGCTAGCGCAGGGTGCGATGAAAGGATCTTGGATACTGCGGCCATGCATTTGCAATCCCCGTCGCAGAGGCAGCTGTCAACGGTGAGGTTGAGGGGGACGTGGCGCCAGAGGGGGCGCCACCGCCGGGAGAGCAGGGTGGTCTGCACGACAGATTTGGTGGGGACGAGGCCGATGATGACGAGCAGCATGTCCTCGGGGAGGCTGCTGATGAAGTACAGGCTCGCCGGACGTGGTTTTGGCTCGAGCGGCCTCCGCTTGTTGGCTACCTCGCCGTCCATCTCAGTCGGCGGCGGCGCCGGTGTACACGTGTGCTGGTGTGTATTGTATGTTGGGTGTGCGCGAGTGCATCCTTCTGTGCAAGCCGCCGCGCAAGGGTGAAGTGTGTGCGAGTGCTTCCTTCACGCGGAAGAAGTGTGCCTAGGGCTGGAAAAAAAGCTCGAAGCTCGCGAGCTAAACGAGTAGCTCGTGACTCGGCTCGAATCGACTCGAACTCAAACAATAACGAGTCGAGCCGAGCTTTAGTTTAAGATCATTTACAGACCGAGTTAAATGAGCCGGTCTCACGAGTACTCGTGTAACTCGTTATGCTTGGTAAAAAATCAGTGTTTTTTAGGGGTAGTAAAAAATAGCCACTAAACACCTTGCGTCCCAGCACAAGGCCCAGCCGCTCAATGCCCAGCCTCTTAGGAGACTCAAGTACATGTCCATATATGTGCACGTTATAAGTTCCCAATTAATCTTTTTATCATATTTATAAGGTTTTATCTTCATATGTTTAACAAGCTTAATAAGCTAAACGAGCTAGCTCGCGAGTTATACGAGTCGAGCCAATCTTGAATTTGAGCTTGTTGTAGTAACGAGTCGAGTGGAGCTAGCTCATTAATGAAACGAGCTTTAGCGAGTCGAGTCGAGTGGAGCTAGCTCATTAATGAAACGAGCTTTAGCGAGTCGAGTCGAGCTGGCTCGACTCGGCTCAAATTCCACCCTTAAGTGTGCCCTCAATTTACTAGCATGCAGGGTGCTACCCCGACTGGTTTCAACTTTGTTTACTTCACCGTGTGTCAGATGGGCCTCTAGTTTACTTATTTTCAACCACTGCCACATGGGCCAGCACACGAAGATAGAGAACATGAGCTGACAAGGCAGCACGTGGACTGGTTGATCAGTCAACTAAACAATATATGGAGCTATACGCTGACATAGTGACCGTATAATCCCTCGGCATAGAGAGTTCGAGTGAGAGGTGAGGCCCGTGAGACATAGTTGAGAGAGAGAAAGAGCTACTGCCTCCGTTCGATAATGTAGTGCCTACATTTTTTAAAGTCAAACTTTTGAAACTTTGACCAAGTTTATAAATAAATTACTTATATCTACAATACCAAAGATAAATGATAGTATGAAGTAATTACATGTTGCGATGAATCTGATGATCGTTTTAGACGTAAATGTTTTTCTCCACATATGCCTGGTCAAACTTTTCCGAGGTTTGACTTTTCAAAACATCCATATGCGTATGGACGTGAGAGAGTACCTAACTAGAGATAGAGAGAGAGTGTGTGCGTGTGAAGTAGAAAGAGTGACTGAAAAAAGTGTGTGTGCATGTGTGAAAGAGACATGGACAACACACGATAAATTAGAGAAAAAGTGTGTGTGTCTTATGCAAACATATCACACATGCATCTTCGACAGCGGAAGCGGGGTGAGGAGATAGTGTGTGGTTGTTTGCAACTGAGATAGAAAGACCCCTAGCATGTGGCCAAGAGAGGTCTGACAAACAAGGGAGAGAGGTCGAGAGAGACGTATGGAGAAAATGCAGACATGGGGAGGAGAGAGTGTATGTTTGTGATAGAGAGATCCCCTGGAGATCGTGATGGGACTACATGGGTGGGAGATCGAGTGAAAAGGTGTGTGCGCGATAGAAGATACCACGAGAGATATCGAGATAGACGTATGGATGGAAGGAGACAAAACGTGTGTTCCTGATGGCTAGTGAGAGATAGTCATACTTAGGAGGGGAGTGTGTGCGCCTATGATGGAGTGAGGGTTATGGTACTTAGGGGGTGCGTGTCACATAGAGGGAGAACAAGGGCAGAGAGTGTTAGATGGGTCTATGTAGTGCGAGCGAGATATGTGTATGTGTGAACCAGGGAGATATGAAGTTTGAGAGAGATAGAGGAGCCCCGATACGGCTGAGTGGTGCGTCAGATAGCTAAGAGGGGGAAAGAGATATTCCATCCGCTCGATAATGCAGTACATATAAATTTTTTAGAAGTCGAACTTTGGAAACTTTGACCAGGTTTACGCAAATATTATTTATATCTACAATACCAAAGATACATTATACAAAACTACATCTCATGATGAATCTAATGATATATGTTTGTCGTTCTAGATGTAAATGTTTTTCTCCACGTACATGGTCAAACTTTGTGATGTTTGACTTTTCAATAAATCTGTATGCTATGGACCGAAGAGAGTGCCTAAGTCAAGAGAGATCAAGTGCGTGTGAAGGAGAATGAGTGAGTGTGCGAAAAGAGTATGTGTGTGAAAGAGAAAGGGACAATAAACGATAAATTAGAGAGAGTGTGTGTGTGTGTTCATTTCTTATGCAAACATATCACGCATGCATCTCCGAGATAGAAAAGCTAGGTGAGGAGATACACGAAGATAGCTAGTGCGTGATTGTTTGCAACGGAGAGAGACACCCCTATAGCACATGTCCAATAGAGGTCTGGCCAACAAGGAACAAAGGTATAGAGGGAAACATGGAAAAGATGGACGCATGGGGAGGGAGAGAGAGTGTGTTTGTGATAGAGAGATCCCCTCGAGATCGTGAGGGGACTATGTGGGTGGGAGATCGAGGGACGAGGTGCGTGTGCGATAGAAAGATGCCCCGAGAGAAATCGAGATAGACCATGCACATGTCTGTGATGGAGACTAAGAATTAGCTAGTCATATACATATAGGGGGGACCGCATGTGCCTACAACTGAGTGAGAGACTGTCATACTTGGCTAGGCGTGAGATTGTGTGTGTGTGCGTGTGAGATGGAGAGAGAACGAGGGAGAGAGATAGAGTTTTAGATGGGTCTATCGAGTGTGAGTGAGATATGCATGTGTATGTGTGACCTAGGGAGATGGAGAGTTTGAGAGAGAGAGAGAGAGTGGGAAGAGCTCCGAGACGGCTGAGTGGTGCATGAGAGAGTTACGAGCAACGAGCCAGGGAATTTGTGTGCGTACGATGAGTGCACCCAAGATATTTAGCTTGGACTAGAGAATCATACATAGTGTGCGAGAGAGACCTATACATGGAGTGTGCATGCGAACTAGAAAGACCCCCCAACACATACACAAAGAGAGAGAGAGAGAGAGAGAGAGAGAGGAAGAGAGAGGGACCAACAAGGTTTGTGTTTGGATGCGTGCGATAGAATTGACGATTTTCGGCGAGAGAGAGAGAGCAGGAGTCCGGGAGAGGGGGGGGTCGCGTTTTATGCATCAAAGACTGATATAAACCATGTTTCGATATAAACTTGCATTCAAATATTTAAATTGGAGAACATGTTGTCTGCAATCCACACATGAACGGAGATATGTGTATCAAACAAGTTCATTAATTTGACTTTCAACATGTTCATGGAGTACTATAATACTGTACAACATGCTACTCGATTGACGTGTTCAATTTTGGATTTAGTTCACTGTTTTGACTTGGTGAATGAGCTATTTCATTGAATCGAGATATTTCATTTTGGGTTTGATTCCCGTTTTTGAGTGGGTCAACTATTTGTCATATAGTAAATCGTTAGCAACGAGCATGTAAAAACACATTAGTCCCGAGCATCATCTCTCCATATAAAAAAGAAGTGGCAAGCTAATATTTCAAAATTTGATTCGAATCGACTTGGTAAGGTAGACCTGGATGCTCGTTCTCCCAAAATTTGAACGAACCACTAAACACCCTTTGCTCGGTGGAATTCACCCGAGCAAATAAATCGGAGACGTGAAATTACCGGCCTATGTGGGACACGCATCAATCGGCCCGTTGTACATCGAGGGTAGGTCCGTAACTTCACCCAAGCGCGCCTTCTCCTCGGCCGAAATGACATGTGCCGAATAATTCATAAACCATGGGCGGCAAAACACCCTCTCCTTGCCTGAAATCGCTCACGCCGACTATTTCAAAACACGCCATCCTCGCCCGAAATCGCTCACGCCGACTATTTCAAAACACGCCCTCCTTGCGCGAAATAGCTCGCGCCCACTATTTCAAAACACACCCTCCTCGCCCGAAATCGCTCGCGCTGACTATTTCAAAACAAGCCCTCCTCACCCGAAATCGCTCGCGCCCACTATTTGGGAGAAGCAAAGTTACTCTACTATCCCCGACCCTCAGTACCCAGACCCAAGTCCAGAAGCCTAAAGGCAGGGGTAGAAATGTAACTCCCCCCACATTTCAGACAAATGCTCCGTAAGACATGGTTCCCCCTCCCAATTCCCCATTCATACCTCATGGGCGCCAAATCACCTTCTCCCCGGAAGCTCCCTTCTCCCCAGCCGCGAAACCTCAGCCCCTCCTCCATGGCGCCCCCACCGCACCAAATTCACCGCCGCCCTCCTCCCTAGTGCCGGAGATGCTGTCCGTTTGCCGTCATGCACTGGGCAGTGTGCCTCTTACTCCGTGCTACCGGAGCTGCCTCGATGAGGCCGCATGAACTGTACCAAACCCGATTCACCCCCGCCGTTGTGCACAGCGCCGGAGCGGCTCCAACTTCGGATGCGTCCAGGGACCTGGCGCTGCTTCCCCGTAGTTGTCGACCGTCACGACATCTCTACTTCCCTGCCGCTGGTAGCCACTGCAACAGTGCCGGCCTCACCGACTCGGCAGCTGGAGCTGCCTACTTCACCGGGCCGCAATATAGGTCGTACCCTCATCTCAAATCACTTTATTTAGGTGTCAGTTGTCTGAATTTTTATTCTAGGCCAATCGATTCCCAATGGGAAGCAGCACCCCTTGAGGCAGCGGAGCTCCTAAGCTGTCGGTTGTCTGGTGTCTAACGTAAGGGTGCGGGGGTGCAAGTTCATCGCAGAAGCAACGCTTAGATGGCTATCTTAGAGTTTTGTGGGTTGAAGGTACTACTGCCGCCGGATCTGGATGACGGCGAGTCTTTGTGGATTGGCCGGGGGCGGCGCAACCACGGCAGTGCGATGGGGCGGGGAGCAGGGTTTTGGTCGGAGCTCTCACGGGAACGGATGGCGGAGGCAGGCTGCTCTGCCGGTGGTCGCTGGCTCTTCGGGGAAGATTTTGAACAATGTCAGTCGGGAGGCACAAGACGGCCATCAAGCCATCCGGCGTAGATCAGACAGTACCAAAATAAAATAAAATCGTGTGACCCCAATTTAGTTTTCAGTCAACAGACATGTGACCACTCTCGTACCTTACTGTTGATCTCTTAGGGTATTTCTTCAGATCAGAGATATGTGTCGTTCTTAACATTATGTGTTTTCTGCATCTTCAGCCACGCCGTCTTCCGACTCACCGCAACTGCTCCAATAAGAGAAGCATACACCAGAAGGGAGCTATAGTACCCACTCAACAGTTCCATGCATCAAATGCGCGTGCCCGAAATGGATAGCCACAACAACTGCAGGGCCATCAACAAGTCATCACATGATGCTCACTCCTATGGATGGTGGCCAGATAGGTTGTACCCTCATCTTACCTGTGTGCAACATTTATATCTTTGTTATTCATATAAGCATGGAAAATAGATTATCACATTTCACATTATATTCATGTTGATCTCTTACGGGTCTTGTTCAGGAGTTAAGGTTGTTCCATAGTTGAGCTAAGAGACTTGTTCTTTAGGTTACGATGTTCCATAGTTATCATCCATCAGCCAATGCTATCCCACAGGCTGGTGATTATAGTAGTATACCACTTCTAGTATTACCTATGTTATTCTATAATACTTTTGTGTGCCATCTAGTTAATCTCGAGTACAAACAATACATATTCTGTAGCTTTCATCTATGTTCTCCCTTTAGTTTTTGAAACTTGTTGCTGCGAGTTAACCCCAACCCTACTATTTATGTCATCTCCTACAGGCACTCATTACATAAATCTAACTACTAGTTGTCTTCCATGCATGTCAGATATAATTGCACACACTGATTTATCCACAAGAACCTCACCGAGCAATGTAACGGCCAACAAACTTGACGTCAATGATACCCAATATTATGGAACATGTAAAGGCAGTTCTTCAGAAGACTTGCAGAAAGATGATGAATCCTATTCACCCCACAAGGTCCTTGCTCTAACTTGGCCCATGATATGGGTACAACATGCATATAATGTCCTGGAGTGCATCTACTCTGTTGCAATGCCATGTGCTTAGCCTGTTGATCATGCATGTAAATATGTCATGCCTTCCTGTTTTTCAGTACCTATTCCATTCATGATTACATGTTTTCAAATTCAAGTATTGTCATTCTACTCTATCGCAATGCCATCTGCTTAGTTTGGAAATCATGCTTCTGAATATCTTATGCATAGTTATTCATCAGTATGTACTTCATCTGTCTACCATACCATGTTTTTTACATTGAAGTGTTGTTCTAGTGGTCTGTTGCAATGCCATCTTAGTTTCCCAATCATACACGCATATGTTGCCTTAGTGTTTTTCTGTATGTATTCCGCTAGCATACAGTTTTACATTCAACTAGTGTTTTTTTACACTGTTGTCCTATCGTATCCCTAGCTCTTACATCATACTCCCTCCGTCTGGATTACATGTCGCAGAAATGGATAAAAATGAATGTATCTAGAACTGAAATATGCCTAGACCCATCCATTTATTTCCGGATGGAGGGAATACATGTCAATATGTCATGCCTTTCTATTCTTCAGTACCTATTCCATCTCTCTGTTGTAGCATGTTTTATAATTGATGCACCATTCTTCTATATAAGGCATGCAAAGGGAAGACGGCTATGTTAGAATCTGAAGGGTTACAAACCAGGTCTTTGCAAAAGATCCAAACGCCAGGAGATAGTAAACCAACTCCAGTTTTCATAGATACCGCTCCAGCACAGAGAAACCCAACTCCTACTGATAATAAGCAGATTCCAGTGGCCAAAGAACTAGTCCGCTCCAGTCCAGCAAAAATATGTCAACTCCATTCTAAGAAGTGTGTGTGTATCCTCGCATCATGAAATTTTATAGTATTCTGATCATATTTTCTACATGTTTCTTACCCATCTCTCTTTTAGAAATAAGCTTAAAGGATAGAAGATTTTCTGCACTGGGATCATATTCGAGGAAAGTATCTTGCGGGAATTCTCTGTGCTCCAATGCTGATGTAAGTACCTGTTGTATATCACTATATTTTTACATCAGCATGTATTTTGTTAATCGGTGTGAATCCAACCTTTATCTGATCTAAATTTAGTTGTAGCAAAATGTATAATTAAAGGCGACAATGTTGATTTCTGTAAGGAAAACCGCCTGGTAGTTTTGCATACTGAGCTGCATGAGTGTACTATCTCATATCATGCACATTACTGAATTGTAGTGCTGCTCTGGTTGCCCATTCATTCATTGTGTCAATGTTGCTTTCGTATTACCTACCTGGCTGATGACAGTTGTGCTATATTGTGTTAATTTGGTGTAGCCTGGTGTGGTATGGTTGGCCAAACGTTCATTCTGTCAATGTTGCTTTCCTACTATCTGACCTGGCCAATGATAGCAATGCTAGTGTGTTAATTTGGTGCAGGCTGCTAAAGATAAGAAGACAAACTTTGAAAACAGCAAGGCAACCCCATTGTTTCTTTCCAATAAATCTAGGCCGGGTAATATGGCAATAACTCTTGATTAATCTATTCGGTTCCCCTCCTAATTTATGTTATGATGCAGTGGTTGAGACACTCTCCACTATCAATAATACAAGCCTGCCAAAATCGCCATCTGAATCTGTTCAGTTTCCTCTATCACGAATGCAACGGAAAAAATATATGTTTGTGAACCAATTACTGGCTGAAGCGATGATGGAAATGGTGGAGCAATCAGAGGTGCACATTCTTGCGCAACAACAACTGATCAATGTTTTCAAAGACAGTGTAGCAAAGCAGGAAGAACTTGCCCACATGCTTAGGGTGTCATCCACGCTGAGGTTGCAGATTGTGACGTTGTAGATCGTTAGGTTCTATTCATTTATTTGCACTCGCATCAATCTTTGATTGCCTAGTGGATGTAATTTCCTGTAATATATGCGAGATGTGCAACGTTTTTCCCTGTATGCCGTCGTTTGCTTAGCGCGCCTCGCATTCCAGCTAAATGGTCGCTAGGAAGCTAAAAAGGCAGTGAAATTATTAGTTAGCACGAACAGTCATGGGCCCTATATGAAGGAAGCAGCCCACTGCCCTTATGGGCTTCCCTAATGGGCTCGTAGGGGACAAAATTCTCATAGGCCTTTGATTGACCAGTTTTGGTCCTGTGCATAATTGCTCGTCTTAATGGGCTCAAATTATCTAATTGGGCCCATTAAGTTAATGGGCCGTTACCGGGCCAAAAGTTAATGCTCAAAACTGTTACCTCCCGGGTCGTTAACAGGCCGACATCGAAGCGGGCAACAGGTGGGCCCATTTGATTTCACGGGCCGTTAACACGCCAATATTAAGGTCAGGCTACATATGGCCCAACTATACTATGGGCCTTTAGCAGGCCGAAAGAGACAGCGGGCTCGTACTGGACCATGAAGAGCATGGGCCGCTAAGAGGCCGAAAGTCAGGTCGTACTGTATATGGCTCAACTGTGTTGTGGGCCTTTAGCAGGCCGAAAGAGAAACCAGGCTGGTATTGGTCCATGAAGAGCATGGGCCATTAAAAGGCCAAAACTCAGGTCCGACTGCAAATGCCCCAACTCATTTATGGGCTGTCAACAGTCTGAAAGACACACCAGGCCGGAAATTGGCCCAACACTTAAATGGGTCGCTAAAAGGCCGAAAAACGTACATCCTGCCCATCCCTTGAATGGGTCATTAACAGGCCAAAACCACATCGGGCCGATATTGAGCCCAAATATATAGCGGACTGTTAACGGGCTCGAACTAACGATGGGCTGCAATGGTGCCAACTCGTTAACGGGCCGAATTGGCACATCTCATATGGGTCATGGGCTTAAATGGACCTGACAGAAGTAGGCCTTATATGGGCTGGCCTGCTAATTTTTACTGGGCCGGCCGTTTTCACCGGAATGGGCCACTGTTGGGCCTTGCCACATGCCGACGTATCATAGGCGCCTCTCGTACTATGAGTGGATGACATCTGTCCCAACGCTGAGCCGACACATGGACCCTCACTGGTCAGGGCTGTTAACGGGTTATCGGATCCAAACTGGAACCCGATAGCTTAATGGCGACCCGTTATGGTGGATGCCATGTGTCGGTTACCCTTGACGAAAGCAATTCTATGACGCGTGATTTGTCGTCATGGAAGTGGGCACTTCCGTGATGATAATTTTGGTAATGTCATGGAACACTTCTACGACAGCACAGGTAAGACTATCTTGATTCTGTCATAAAATCGTCATGGATGTACATGCATGACAGAAAACGTGACCTACTCTGACAAACACATATCATCACGGAAGTGTATTTTTTTGTAGTGATGATCGGCCGTGAGTACAAGGTTAGAACCATCACCGACGATGAGTTCGACGTCATCTACACCCGTTCTTCCGCGACGGTGAAAGGATGCCTTGCTCGCTTCAGACGCATGTTCGAAAAATCAAAGGGTGATGAGTGGGTAGCTGGGGTAGATGTTGAGTACACGACAGTCCTGGGAAAAGAGAAGAATCTAAAGGAGGAAGAGAAGAAGAAGCCCGCCGTGATCTAGGTTTGCATGCATAACTTGTGCTTGGTCTACCACATATGCCATGCCGACGTTGAGTGCGAGGATTTTAAGAACTTCCTCGGGGGCGCAAAGTCAAATTCGTTTATGTAGACTTTACGAACGACAAAGAAGTCCTGGGTCGGATAGGCCTCGTTGTAGGCGAGCCCTTCGACCTCCAGAGGAATATGCTGGTGTCCTCTCGTCAGCCTTCAATGCTGACCCTGGCAGCAGCCATGGTTGATCCTTCGTACGGTAAACTGACGAAACATCTGCCCAAGTTTCATCGTGCATGGCAGTGGAATGTACTGGATAGAGACCACATCAATTACGCTGAAATGGATGCCTACCTTTGTTTCAATATCTACAAGGGTTGGATGAAGAGCGAGAGCCAAGTGTGCGGTTCAAGCAAAGAAGTATCAGCCAAGAGGAAGATGGACAAGGACGAAGTCGAGCACGTGGACGAGTAGTCCGAGTAAGGTGGTAGTGTCGTTGGTCATGGTGGTTGTAATGCAGTGTCTACCGGATTAGTTGCTAGGTTTAATTTCAGGGTGCTTAGTTTTATTTCAGGGGTGTGTTGTGCTGAGCCCCCAGCAGAACTATGTTATGTTCCTTCTCGTTACTTTAACTCTTCAGTACGTACATACTAGTATTTCTTATAGTTCATGTTGTATTTGGTAGTACTACCACTCGTTTCTTCACATTATATACGTACAATATATATGGCCAACATCATATAGCCAACAGTTTAGTTGTCAAAGAATTTCAGGGTGCTTAGTTTTATTTGAGGGGTGTGTTGTGCTGGACACCATTATTGTGACTCAAATCTCTTTTGCCATGTTATAATGACATAAATACCTATGGACCAACATGCCAACTCTCCCTCTATCTCACTATAGTACAATAAAGTGTGGGGCCTACTTGATCCCAACAAGGTTCTTATTTTCCTATAAAATTATTCGCTTGGTTACTTCCGCCGTGATCGATGGCATTTTAGAGTAGTTGTAACTTCTAATGGCAAAACTGAGTAGTGAGACACAACTAGTGGCATAAATAATAAAAACCCAAGAATTAAATAGGTATGCTAATTTCTTTAATAGAATTTAGCACCACATCTAAGCACGTACTAGCTTTTTTAATAGTACTATATGCATAATTTGACGACGAGCGCTCTCTATATGTACCACCTTTTTTCTTTAATTTCATCTTGTTAGTTTTGCTCCATGGCGCAATCCATCGATACTACTACTGTACAAAAGTATACATTTAAAAGGCTAGAGGACGGGGCAGTCTTGCTTGGTCGGTTTTAGGAGAGGCGAGGGCCTTTGTGATTTAATGGCTCATTACTGCTGGAAGGCGGGGCCTTGTGATTTGACTTCTCGTATAAATGTTGCCGACGACCTGAGGGGAGCAAAGAACTGTGCGGTATACTCAAGTTTTACAATGGAGTACTAGTACGACAGAGGAGCACAAAACACGGTAGCCAGTGCGACATGGCGATAAAAATGATCTAATTTGCTAGTCATCGATCCCACGGCGCCGCTCATTATTAGCATTGTTCTATTCATGCCTCGCAGAGAACATGACACGTGCGGTGAAACACCCAAAGCAAAAGAAGAAACACTGGAGCAAAAGAAGAA